>NW_010196933.1:42756-68961 GCF_000695765.1 Mesitornis unicolor
GTGCTGCCGCTGCCCGAGCTGACGGTGTTGAGGGAGTTCTGGCTGCCCTGCGGCGTCCGCTTCTCCTCCGTCAGCGAGGCCGGCTGGTTGCTGCTGTGGTGGGAAGAGGCTGGGGATGGGACTTCATTCTCTGCCTTGGGAACTGGGGAGGGAAAATAAGAGATGGACTGAGTGAGTTGCACTGTTTAGAGCTTGAAAAGCGCCGTCCACCGAGAAAAAGGTAAAAAAAAGCCCCCCAAAAAAGGCAAATCATTGCTTTAATCTATAAATCATGGCCATAATGGTTCTGTGCCCTTTTGGATGTCACCACCAGCTTGGAGAGCTCATCCTCTCCAGCGTATGGTCGTGCAGCCAAAGCCTTTCACTATTGAACGACAGCAGCAGCACAGTTAAACCAGCGCAGTGTTGTGTGCTTGGATGCTCTGTGGCATTTTAAACCTGGACCACATTATTTCAGAGGTGCCTCATTTAGTCATCCCATGCCCACTTCGGTTATGTACGTGCAGCTGCGTATGCGTGCACAAGCCGCAAGGAGAGAGAGTAATATCAAATAACACAGCACCTGTGTGGTTTTTAACTTAATGCTGTCAGATGGGTAGCACTGATTGCCTTTGATTAATGTGATGTTAAGTAACAATAACCACCCATACTAAAGCAAAAAAACTTGTGAAGCAAGTTTTCTGGATGGAAGAACCAGCAATTATCATCGTTGCATCCTGGCACAGTCGGGCAACCATTAAACATTATTAACATTAATATTAAACAAGTGTTTGACAGCAACTGAAGTTGGAAGTGGTATTAGTTTCAGATCTAATCAGCTACCCAAGAAAACCTCAAAAGAGATGAAGAAATCTCAAAAAAATTGCTTAGTACACACTCTGCCAGGGTCAGCTCTACTTACTGTCAGTCCTGACAGATGTTTGTCTAATCTGCTGTTAAATATCTCCCCAGGCAATCTATTGGTTGCTGTATCTAACTTAAATCTTCCCTGTTGCAACATAAGGCTATTATTTCTAGTTCTATCTAGCAGGCATATGGAGAACATATTACTCCCTTCCTCTTTGCAGCAGCCTCTTATAGTCTTGGGGAGTTTAACACCTCCTCCCGCTTCTCTACTTTAGGCTAAACAATCCCAATTTGTTCAATATTTCCTTGTAGACCATGTTTTCTACAGCTCTCCCTATTCTCGCTGGTCCTCTGGACTTCCTCCAGTTGGGCTCTCTCCAACTCAAACATGTCTTTCTTGAAGTGCCGGACCATATTGCAGCTGAGCCATCATCTGCTGGGAAATCAGGAGAGTTCCCCCCGCCTACATCCCAGCACAGGGTTTGTCTTCACCTGAGCCAACCTTGGGTTAAAGCTTGTGGCCCACGGTAGCTTCCACTTCTTGTTACTCGGCCAGTTCCCCAGAGACCATTTGTGCAGCAGAGAGCAGCAGACTGTGCTTGTCTCTATCGAATGGCTGCCTCCACTAATCAGGTCACTTCTCCGGTTTGGTGAATCAAAATTAAGTTGAAAATCTTAACAGCAAGAAGAAGAAAGTGGATGCCAAACAAAATCTAAACCTGTAAACCCATGATCCAAAAAATAAGTACTTAAAAATATTCTTGGATAGAAGTACCTGCCTGCAGTTATATACTCAAAGTATGTACTAAATACCTACTATTCCACATATTAAGAATACACGAATATAAACTTTCCCCTGTATGAATCTCAAGACATGGAATACCCATTTAGCTGAACAATCTTTTTCTACTGGCATATAGATGAGAGGAGGAATAAGGGACCAAAATTCAGCTACAAAGTCATGCCAGAATTTAAAAGCCTGCAAATATAAAGTGCAAGAAGGGATCCTGAATAATTTACCCTAGAGTAAGTGTCCACATTTGAAGTGATTCAGAAATAGCATGGTCTGGAGTAACAAGTCCCTGAATGAAATATCAAGGGTTTTTATCAAGACCTCTCATGCATCTAAATTTTTTATGGTGATTTCCAGCCTGGAGGCTGTAAAACTGCACAGAAAATCTACGCACAAAAACAATATTCAAACAAAAATTCAGCTGCCCTTCCCCTTCCTTCCAAAGCTCATCTCCTAAACCCTCTCTCACACTGGCAGCTTTTCGTCAGGAATGAGAGAGGCTGTTAGAAGAGAGACATAATCCGGCATTTAACCACTACGAGAAGAAGGAAATAAATGAGAAGTGAACATTCACTTAATATTTTGCAGAAGGAGCTCTGGGTGAGAATACAGAGCTATTTGAGAGGTACTGTTCTAGTCCTAACTTCTACAGTAGGTTTAGTTTTCAACCTGAATGTTACTTTGATGCTTTTTTAAGATTAAAGTACATTACTGCCTTTTTTCCAGCTGATGCCTAAACTTGAAAAGCTATTTACTGTCCTTTCTTTTGAACAAGTGAGTTAAACTCCATCCTGCACTCAAGCTCCCTAAAGAGACTCCCAAGAAGCCGCAGCACCCCAACATTACTCTCCAACATCAAGCATAATCTCACACATCATTTAGAAAGCTCATGCTCGTGTCTTCATTTTCTTTGCAATTAGAACGTATTTCCTGTCACTAATCTGGGTGCCACCATGCAGTGTCACTTCTCATTGCATCTTTGCCTTTCTGTCAGCTTCTTTTTTGTCCATTTAGACCATGCACTTGTGCAGCATGTGCACAACACCCAGCATAACTCAGCACACGGAGACCTCTCTGCTACAACAAACCCGCACACCCTGCACCACCAGAACCATCGATGCACACAGTTTTGCATCCTGTGGTTTGTTGATTACACAAACCTCGGTTGAAGCTTCTCCTGTGCCTGGGGTCACAACCACCACACACCAGTGCCCTCCCTCGCTCTCTGCCCTTGCTTCCTCTGCTGTTGCCTCTTCAGCATCTTTTCCCTCACTCCTAGTTTAAGGGTGGCTATCAGGCAGCACAGATATTTTGGGAAGAAAACCAAAGACATGGACAGGCGCAGTGCAGTCCCCATTGCCACATGAGTTCACCTAAAACTGACCTGCTGCAACTGAACAGCTCCCCGTTCTTTCAGAAACCTAACGAAGACTGGGGAAGCCAACTGAGATTGAGTCTTGACTGGAAGCAAAATACTTGAAACGTATTTGATAAATAACAAAGAAAATACTTTAAAAAGCCAAAAGAGGAAGAATAACAACACATCCCCTGAGTTTTCCCAGCATTTCAAGGAGGAGCTTTTTCTCCTTAAACTGTTTGCTGAACAGATGGAGTCTGGCAAGAAAATCTACCCCTGCAGAGTGACACCACAACCTACCTGTGTAAACCACTTTGCGCCTGACGGTCAGATTGACGTGACCTTGTTTGGCTGCCTGTTGCATAAGCTGGACGACAAGCTGGTGCGACTTCCCGACAACAGGCGTCCCATCCACGCAGATCAGTTCATCGCCCGATCTCAGGCGGCCGTCAGCATCAGCAGCACCCAGCGGTACAATGTGACCGATGTAAATCTGATGAATTGGCACAAAGAGGAGAAAGGAAAGACAGAAAGCAAGGAAAAAAAATAGTGATAAATGAGAACTAGCTCAAGAGCCAGCTGGAAGCAAGGGGCAATGGTGGTTAGACCCAATTTGGTAGGGAAATTGTTGACAAATGTCTGCTGCTCAGGAAAGCTGCTCCTGTGGAAGCAGCCCCATGTGAATGGAGCCACATTGTGAAACTGTAATAAATTGATATCTTGTTTCTTTAGGCGGTCCATTCACTCTAATGACAGATAGCCTTGGGAAATGTGTTCAACCAGACAGTGACCAGAGAGGAAGACAGTCAAAAGCACTGAGGGTCCTGTCAAGGAGGCTGAGATTAAGTCACCCTTTCGTTTGCCTCTGGGGTTTACAAGCTCTGTACCACTCGCCTGCCCACCAACTCAGTCTTGGTTTATCTTCAGTGAGTTCTGTGGAGTTACTCTAATGTGAGAGAAATTCATGGCCTCTCTTGCCATAAACGAGAAAAAAAAATTGGCAGAGAAATATGTGGAAATTTATGATGCCGATATGTAACTCTGACCCGTGCAGCATAGGAAAGACCATGTGTTTTTAGTCTGACATCTTCCACGGGCACTGGATTTTTGGTAAAGAAGTTAAGCAAATTCAAAGAGGGAGTTAAGCAAATAGAAAACCTGACACTCAAAATACTTGCAAACCTGACCAGGACATCCTTTCCTCAGTGTCCAGGCAATTTCGGACCCATGTGTTTTCATTTGGGCTATCACAAAAACAGGGAGTAGCAGAGGAAGCCAAACCCATTTCAATTATGGGAGTTTGGGCTTGTTTTTTGGAGTGTGGTGAGGAGTTGCAGGATGCAAGCACATAGCCCACTAGCTATTTTAACAGAGATGTCACAGGCTGTGCTGCACATCTGTGCATGCCACTGCCATGATTCAGGAACACATCAGGAGTTAAAAGAAGACCACTCCTAGGTGTACTCACAGGTTCTCCAGGCTCATTTCCACCTAGAATCCTAAATCCAAAACCGGTTTCCTTTCTCCATAGAAAGATATCCTGCTCTTGGTAATCTGGAACTGAAGGAAAAGAAGGAAAACTATAATTTTAAATCAAAACTCCACACCCTTATACCCAATCAGTATTACTTTGATGTAGGTGTAGAGGGATCTGCTGCACAACTTCACTCTTTAAATGAGGCAGTCTTGAATTTTTAGACTTTATAACTTTAAAGGATTTTTATTTAAATCTCTACTAAAAATTATACCGTGGTTTGTACGTTCTAGGTGTCTAACTGTGTCTTGCCATTTGTTTATCACTATATTTCCTTCCATCAATATTAGCATCATTACCCAGTGCAAAAGCCTCTTCCAGTTCATCAATAAATAAATGCGTACAACAGAGAATCACTCTGCCAGAAACAGTACAGCTGCCTCCTCCTTCACAGGAGACAAAAGAGCCACTTGTTATGACTTCTACTGTTTAATTAACTTTCACAAGCAGACTTTGCTATCTGTCTACTGACACTGCTTTAAATAACCAGGGGACAGATCCCCAGTTGGTGTAAAACAGAAGGGCTCCACTGAAAGCAAAGCAGCTCTTCTGACTCTTGCTTGCTCGTGTACTGGCTCCATAAAGCCACTGAACAGACAAAACCAGCTGGAAACATAAAACAGCCCAACCTTACCCACTCATTATTATGGAACACCAGCAAGGTTTTTACAATGAATATTGCATCCAGTGAAGTACTAACCTTGAAGTGTGGTTGAACAGTAATGTTTTATATTAACTTATTCATACTTGCTTTCATCCCTTTTTTAAAAATGCAAAATTAATTGCTAACATTAAATCATATCAGAAGACAACTTCAGGTTCATTTAATATTTATTGGTTGGTATCTGTAACACTGACTAATTTTGTAATGATCCCCTCCCAAAATTTATAATTAATGATAAAAAAGTTCCGTTACACGTCAGCTGCCTGTATCTTCAGTTAAAAAAAAAAATCAAGGTGTATCGTTCAGGAATGTAATGTAAGTGCATACTCAGATACAGGATGCAACACATTTAATGAAACATGATCTAGTTTTCTCTATCTCTGAGCAGATAAACTGGCTGTTGTCTTGACACCAGTGAGTGTCAAACTGGGCCCTAATAGCACTTTACACTGTTGGTGCCCATTGTGCAAAGGTTTGGGTCTAGTCACTTGGTGCTTTTCAGTATTAAGATTTTTGGCTAGCTCTGATGCTGTCTCTTCCATGACTCAACAGGTTAAGACCTGGGAATACTAAAAATCAAAAGAACAGGTGACTGCTAAGGCAGAGTTGTGTGGTTTGATGTTTTCATTCAAACTGCTTTAAGCCATTGGTTCTCTATATACAATTCTCACCTTCTAACTACTTGCAGTTATAGACAAAGCTTAAGACCTGTGCACATTACCTTACTGAACTAGAGGTTAATTTTCGCCCAGCTGCAATTACAGAATAACCAGGTGATGAGCAGGCTGGAAGCCTGCGTGGTTCACCCATGCAGGAGAGCTGGCCAAAGGCCCCATACAGACGTGTGGCACTACAGCAGAACTTGGACACCGAAATAATTGTCATTTGTCACTGCCTTTGGTGCGTGAAGAGCAGCCACATTCGGAAGCATCTCTCCAGCACCTCGCAGGCTGTTTTTGGCAAAGGCTGGCCCCAACCAATTAACAGTGTGTGTTGGATCTGTCGGAGGCAAAATGGCATCTGCAGAGAGCTTCAGCACAGGCCCGCTTCCTCGGCAACTCTCAACAGCTTCCCATTTGTCAACTCTCCAGGCTCACTGAATGATGCCTTATGTTCCCGGTTCGGGTACCAGCTAGCCAATTAACAGCCACTGGGGATAACAGCCAGCCGAGATGTAATGGCAGCGTCAAACCAAAGCAATAAAAACCAGGTAAGTCTATACCCAAAGCAGCAAGTTGCTTCACATAATGCTCCTTCCGCTGGAAGGATTGCAGGAACGGGAAACACAGATACAACAAACATACAGACAACACACTTCTACACAGCGTGAGTACAAACCAAGCAAAACACCTTTTACCACTTCTTGCGCCAACTCTGCAGTACGGTGATGCATTGGCACAGCCTAGGAAACCCCATCCACCTCTGTACTCCCACAAAGACAAGGTGGGACCATGAGGCTCTCCACACTGGAGAATTACTTCAGGTTCTCCATCCTGCAATTAGGCTTTAGAGTAGCCACTTTTTTTACTTAAAGAAAAATTTCATAGTGCATTCATTGCATCTTTGCACCTTGACCGGATACCAAGCATGTCTGACTCTTTCTGGAAAAAAAGTGGAAAAATAGCCCAAATGGGTAATACTTGCCAGTCTGCTCATCCTGAATTAAACCAGACCATTAAGAGCATCGCAAAAGTGGTAAGAAGAGTTCTGCTGGGCCCATGAGGAGGAATGGAAGGAGAGGGGAGTGCCACAGGTCTGTCGACTCAGGCAAACTCATGAACAAAATGAGAAAGTGATACACTCCATTACCACCTATGAAATCTGCCGCTAGCCAGTGCAGGGTAAAGCGAGAGCTTTGCCCCTTCGTGGTTCACCTTGGCATGCAGCCCTGCCAGCCTCCCTGGGTGATGAGGAGCCCCCCGCCACAGAGCGGCACTGACACCAGAACAAGACACCACAAGACACAGACACATTCTCGGCACAGTCTTACATTCTCCAAAACTCGTGGAACTGATTTCTCTCTCTCGCTCACCCTTGCTCAGTCCAGTTGCAGGCGAAGGTGACATAGCTGCAATATTAATTTTACAGTTTTGCAAAGCTTAATGTATCTGCTTTCTCGTTAGTTAATTTAATTATTTTGACTGTGTGGGTCATGTTAGGCTTTCATGCATATAATTGCTAAGGTTATAGCTACTATGGATTACAACATACTAATTTTGATGTCTATTTGCACATGCATGCAGCTATATTTGAAGAACAATTTTTGCTCCTCAGAGGAGGAATCTCTTTGAGAACATTTTAAAAATACTTTTCTACCAAAAAAAAAAATCACCATCGTGACACAGTTACGTTTTCCAAATGAAAATATCTTTTTCTAATGTTAACAGAAATTTTAAATACATCATGATGATGAACAATGAACACAATGCTCAATTAGAGATAATTTTAATCAAACTTTCCTATACAAACTTTAGCAATTATCTTACATGCTATATATATAAAAAGTTCTGCCCAGTGTGATACCAGTTTCAACAAAAGAGGGATTCAAACAGTAATCAGTATGAGTTTGCTTTAGTCACTACCTCATTTGAGGCAGCAGCACTTTCAATGATTCACAGCTGGCAAACTAGAAAAGTTTCAAGGCCCAGGTTCAGCAATGTATGTAAGGACAAGCCTGGAATTAAGAGTGAATAGTCTCAGTGAAGCCAATGGAGAGTTTCAGTGTTGAAAAGTCCTGTGATTTAGCCATAAATCTCATGAGACTCCCTATCTGAAGAAAAGCCTTGTTTTCTAAACTAACCTCCTGCAGGACAAACTCCGTTTTTTCTATCATTTCCTTTTCACCAACACTTCTGGTGGCACAGAAAGCTTTCAAAAGACGGCATCAGTGTGTTCTCAACAAGACGACCAAGCTCTGCAGCTGAGGTCTGGGGAACCACGATGCCCCAGCTGAGCCATGAACCGGGCTGGTGCCAGAGGAACATCAGCCACGACCCAGCCCCATAGCAGCTCCGCAGCCTGGGCTGCCCACACGATGTCCTGCAAGGCAAGACATCCTCCAAGGGCATGGCCACATCTGTGTGCCCAAGCGGACGGCTCTGTTTGTCTCCTCTTCGTCTAATAAAAGGACATAACCCTACCAAGGGGCTTTTACTATCTATCATTTTTAAACTCAGCCTGATCAGAAGGCGGCTGCAATTTCCTGAGAGTATTTTGACTTTCTGTTTTAAGGGAGAAAGTATCTAATGTTTGGTATCATGGTGCCAATATTTTGAATTCCGTGTGACTGTTGGTGAGTAGTGCAGTGTTCACTACACGCTGGGGTCAAGACTTGTTTGTATTATTTTAATTAAATCTGTGGACAGAAAATCCAACCAAGCAAATTATGTGACCGAAAATAAAATTCAAATATTAACGATAACTCAGAATATTTTAAAAGCTTTAAAAATTATCTATCGTGTTCTGCTTTACTTTTAATTAAATGCTTAAGCCCTTCAAAGGGATTCATTAACACATCTGCAATTCAGATTAATTCATTTTGTCACTGCTGTTTTGACAGATGGCCATATGTAGGATATGGTATTTTGCAAAGCAATCAGGCCACATGAGAAAAATTTGACAACAGATTGCGTTAATCTTTAAGGAAGTTTAATAATACATTGAAAAACAGAAAGCATGTTATAAAAATGTATTTTCAACAAAACAGCGCAAGATTTCAGACCTGCGGTTCTCTGACAAACTATTCAGTTGCTGTTTCTCTCACCGAGTGCTCTTCACGTATGTCACTCCTGCATCTTGGAACCACTTCAGTGTTTAAACCCAAAGGTTTGTCCTTGTCTCTGATTCATGTACACAACTCCCACCAGCAGCGAGTCACCCAGAAAGGGGAGCTCAGGCAGCTCAAACAGCCCCAGCAAAGCCCGCATTTGTTATTGTCGCCAAATGATCTGTTTTCAGATTCACTTAACGCAAAGCCGGCTATTCTCAAAAGTCTTAATCCAGCAAAGAATTGCGACTCTGGGCCAGATTGCAGCAGAGCATTTGAGCTCAGCCTTAGCCTTAAAGCGTCCAAGTCCCTTTGGGTTTACAGCTGGAAAATAAGCTTTCTTGGACCGGAGCCCAAGCACTCAGCACCTCGCAGGCCTGACCCCCTCACCCAGGACAGCTGCACGTGAAGGAATTTTAGCCTCCATTTGTTGAATAAAGTTGCAGTTCTCATCTGCTGCTGCTCAACCAGCGTCCAGACACAGTTATGGAGCCATTACTTTGCCTTGCATTAATCTAGCTTAATTTTGCTGCTTTTGTTTTTTTTCTTCCCTTAAATAGGCAACGTCTGTGGCTCTCCTCTGCCGAATCGGAGTACTTCCTGATATTCAGATGTATTGTTAAACCAAAAAATATATGCTTTTACAAAGCTATGCGTTACCTGCTGCTTTTGAACCAAATTCTGCTCTACCAATGGCTTCAGTGAGACAAGTCACTTAAGTCAAACACAGTCTTTCCTATGAAATAATAATCCAAAAAACATTGAAAGAAAGAAAGAACACATTTTACCAATTCTGAAAAATTAAAATGTTGCCTGTGAGCTTTCATGTCTACATTATTATCATTATTAATGTTAATAGTGGGATGCATTCCCAGTGAAAAAGGCAGTAGGTGGTCATTATAGATTCAGTACTTCTTAGAAACATCCTGGAGACGATGTACTCGTATACTGAATGAAACCTCTTTATACTATTATTTTTAGTTGAAAAAAAAAATCTGTCTGGGCTGGGGCTAATGAATTCATCTTTTTGTGTCAACTGCACTTGAAAAATTGCACTATGTTCTCTTTATAAAAAATCTCACACATGGCATGAAATAAAACACTGAAGATGATCTAATGCTCTAAAATTCTTCCTTTTTCAACTTCATCATATACTTCAACACAAAGGGTTGTTGCTGTTTTTCAGTCCACTGGTTGGGGATTCAAAACCCTGCCTCTCAAAAGAACAGTTTTATAATCCTTTTTGAGCTTATTAAAATTTAAGGCCATGAATCAAGAGAGAGCAAGTTCTGGACTGGGCAATGCGGAGAGCTGGGCTGGGGCTCCTTGGGCAGAGGGAGCTTCTAGGGCTCACCACAAGCCCCAGTGACAGGAGGCACCAGCCAATCTCAGCACTGGCATGAGGGTGGCATCCTCCTGTGTCCATCAGCAATGAACTCGGTTCTGCTCACATCTTCAGCAGAAAGATGCAGAGTCACACCTAGCACCCAAAGCTATGGATGTCATGGGAGAGGAGATGCCTCAGTCCCAAAGCCAAAGGGAATGGGTGCTTAAGCAAAGAAGAAAGCAACGCTATGACTGGATCACTGCCAGCCAAAAGAGGCACTGGCATTAAACTGAACTGGAGACGGGTAAAAACATGAAGAACAGCACATGTGGAGCAGACAGACACTGAAACTGGAGTCCCACGGAATGGTTTCTCCCATCCCACAGTATGTGGTGCTTCACGCCAGCAGAGCTCCCTATGAGCAGTCCAAGCACCACAAGACCAGTGCTCAGGCAACACTGGGAAGCGAGTCTCAAAGGGATGATTCACGCTCGTAAGGGAGCAGCCACCAATTGCTCACTTCTCATGCAGATAGAACATAGGAGCTCACTCCAAGCTCCTACGGCAGAAAAGGTGCCGGGTTTCTGCTGTGAACCACAGTCTCCACTTATGAGACTGGTGAGAGAGATAAAATGCGAGGGCTTGGTGAGGCAAGGAGCAAGAGCTGACCACTGACTTCTAAATAAAACCACTAGTCACGCTTTGAGACGAGACGATGACAGGAGACAGAGCAAGTCCAACTGCCCTTTTCCCTTAGACTACATCTTTCCTGTTTTTCTTCACCTTTCATTAACACAGCAAAGCCAAGCCAGAAGGTAAGAGTGGAGGTAAATCCCCAGGGAATGTGTTTCACTCCAGCTTAGGGTCAGAAATTCATAGGCTCCTGGACACTTTTAGTGGCACCTGTTACAAAGAGACACGAGCACATCACACTTTTACCACTCTCCAAAAACCCTCTTTGTGTGAAACCAAGAAATCTCAGAAAAGACCTCCGTGGGAAGGAAGTGGCAATAAGGCAAAAAGGTGGTAGAAACGTGCATGTGTCCAAAAAAGGTAAGTGTCATCTGGTAGGAAAGGCAGGAGATAAGGATTGAAGCAATAGAAGAGGATTGACCCCACCACAGAGGTGTTGGGCCATGGAAAGGTGAAACAGGGAAGCTGAAGGGGTGCAGCAGATCCCAGTTTAGCAAAAATCCCAAGCAGAGAGGATTGTGGCTCAGGGAGAGATGGGGTGTGGGGAACCAGCAGGTCAACAGACGGCGAAAAAGCCTCTGGAAAGGCTCTAATCGCAGACAAGGATAAAACCTCTACAAGATAGCCGCAGCCGTCAAGGAAAGAGGGAGGATTTAGCACACGGTGTTGGACGTGGACACAGAAGGGTGACTGCCTGCCTGTGCACTTCAGGATTTCCTCGGCTCAGCCTCGGGTTTTATCCAGAAAGACAGGCAGGAGTTAAGGCTGCTAAGCTGATACTAATGACTAATTAGTATGAGTTAAACAGTTAATTAGAAATTAGCTAAGAAGCTGCAGGGAGTCAGAAGCAATGCCAGCACAGTGCCTACGGGAACCACACGAGCTGAGCAAGGGCGATGCCGGTGCCATGGGACGGTGACAGCCTCAGCCATGTTCATCCAGACAGGAGAAGGAGGAGCTCTGCCCGCAGCTCTGCAGGGCTGAGGAGTCACCATCCCTCAGCTCTTGCCCCTTCTTCCTACTCCAACGAGACGCACGTGCAAGTTCTGTCACTGCACTTCTCCACAGATCAGCGTGACCTGGCCCAAGAGCCCGCAGCATCAGGACGCCCAATCCTTGGGGAGGGTAGGGAAGAGGCACGCAGGAGCTGAGACACCTACAAACTGAATTGCTGAGACATTCAATCTGAAGAGATGCATCTTCAGCCAAGAAACTGTGACTCACGATTTAATTTTTTCCAGGACATAAGATTTCAAAGTGATTCATTTGGTCAGAAAAAAACCAGTCCTACCATTTCTCATTCTGGGGTAACGTTCATTTCATGCTGGTTTTAGCAATTTCCAGTTAGCACAATGAAATCAAACTCCAGGTGATACTCTGATAGCACCAAGACTTTGAAGCTCCCGTTTCTGTAACTGAAGTAACCGTTGCTTTTGATAAAGAACCTAATACTCAAGCTCTTTCTTTAAGACGCTTTTCCAGATTCAATCATCTTCAGCAGTGCAATTAAAGCAAAGCTAGCGTGTTTATTTTCTTTGCAGAGAAGAAACTGGTTGAAACCATATTTATAGTCTTGGAGCAGAGTCAAAGCCCTGCTGAATTATTAGCCAAGTATGCAGATTATTAATTGCCATAAAAGCCACTTACAAGATGCATTTGATATCTGTACTGTTAAAGTGTCCACTCTGGTCAAAGTAAAACGGCTCAGCAGGATTTTCTCCTCCCCAGAGTGAGACTGGAAAGCATCTGATATGAATTTCAGCAAACGAAATACTTCCCCTCCTTACTGCAATTCCTATGCATATCAGACAATGAGTCTCAACCTCAGAAAAGAGTTTAGGATCTGGATAACAAACTCAGAAATTCTCTTTCAGCCTAAATTAAAAGAAAAATAGAAAAAACAGGAGAAAAGATGGTCTTTAATTTTAAAGGGATTTTTCGTATTAAACTTTGGTCTAAGTGTCCTTTCCTAGAGATGATCCAAATTAACTCCTCATCAGAGAGGAAAGTGCACCTCTATCAAGTAGACATCACTGACAGACACCAAATTAACAAACTGAAGCCTTACATCTCCAAGATAAATCTAAGAGATCCAGCTCTTCGCAAAGAAAATATACAGAGAGCAGCTGCCAGAGCCGTAGCCTTAGCAACCACACCTGCTCCATACTCACGTCGGCTTTCATACATGCTCCTGGACTGGGCCCAGATTTTGAATGGATCTGGCTTTTTCTGCCCAGAGCTGTCCGGTTGATCCGCAGCCGGCGCCTCCGCGGTGGCGTAGTCCGGCAGCACCTGCGTGCTGTGCACGGGGGACGCGGTGTGCCCGCTGCGGTGGCTGGAGACGCTGTGCTGAGAACTGTTTTGGCTGTCTTTCCTTTCAAGTGGTTGCTGTAAGGAAGAAAGCCGAGTGGAAAGAGAGAGAACAGACGGTTATTGGTCTTTGAGTGGGTGTTTTCCATCAATTTTTTCCTCCCGTCTTTGATCAGGGTTTCTGCATGCACATTAATAAATATATAAATCACAGTTTTGCTGCCACCAGTTAATGCTGGGTGCGTTAGTGCTGGGTACAAATTCCCCAATGACAGGTTTTGATAGGCAGACTGACAGAAAGAGATATGCAAAACAAAGTCATTTATCATAAGCAAAATATGCAGCTCTCCATCTCACACACAAAACAAACCTAAATCTCATTATAGGTTACTAGTTTCAGTACACTTATTTTTTCTGATATTAAGGCAGAAAAACTCAACAACCTTTTACTCAGACAACATAAGGGTCTAACTTGAGCCTACAAGAAAAAGGGAGAACTACCAAATTTCACTGTGAAAACTTAAACACTCCCTCTGAAACAGATTCAAGCACTGCCCTTAGGAAGGATCACTTCTCCTCTGCAGCTCTTGCAACCCCCACATCACACGTGGGTGGACAGCAGAGTACCACTTTCACGCCTCTGCTTCCCAGAGCATCCCCAGGATTAGGGCAGACCTTCGCAAATGTGAAAATGTCCATTTGCAGTTTTATTTCCTTGTTTTAATTCCACATATTAAAACAGGAAAAAAACACATTCGCCTAAATTCAAGGCTTATTCAAAAGCGGGATGTCAAGAGCTCTGTCTGCTCACTGTTTAGCTAAGGAGGGTACATAATTCTTAACTCAAATTCACAACGGTGAACTCAAATGAAGCACAAGTCCCATTTGCATTGCCAGGATTTGTACTACTCAATATGCAGAAAAATCCTCAACAAGAGCTCCCCAAACTGTACAGCAAATGCTTTTCAATACCCTTTTGATATGACCTTGGGTTGGTACCAAGGTTGGGTCCAATCTCCCACCAGCTCCAGCACAGGGAACTGGCACGTTCCTGGGGCTGCTGTGACACAGACGGCGGCCAAAAATCAGCATCCCACAGGCTGTTTTTTACAGCATCCACAATTTCTTGGCTAAAAGGGATCAGCCACTCCAACCAAGAAACCTCGGGCATCAATGACAAGCCTCCTGCTGGCGAGAGGTACCCGAAAACATTGCACCAGGAGCCTCTGCTTTCAGGGACTTCACAGAAAACCAAACAGGGGTAGGGCAAAAAGCCAGCAGCAAACACAGAGCAGAGTAGCACGGGGCGCTGAGGGTGCTCACGGCTGGGGACCCCCTCCTCTGCTCTGAACATGAAACCCCAGGCGGCCAATGCTCCATCGCAGCAGGGCTGAATTAATTACAGAGGAGAAAGTCACCATACCAAAGTGCATTCTTCTTCACTTTTAACAATAACCTTTTTTTTGCATACATTTTTAGGTTTACATTGAGAAAAAACCAGCTCCAACAGCCCACGGGACTTTGACCTCGTAGCCTTACATTCAAGTTGGTGATCCACTACCAGCAATTTTTTAAATGATATCTCCATCGACCAGAATGTGAAATTGCCTTTGTCCTTTAAAGCAATTCTGAACAAAGCATACCTGCTGTGATTACTCATCTGCAGACTTTCAAATACAAATATCAGAGCCCATTTCAAACATTTTTACCTTTTTAAGTGGTAAAAGAAGTTAATTCGCATGCAGCTCTTCAGTTTTTAAATGAAGCAGTTTTAGAAGAACTATGCTGAGAAAAATCACTTCTTTGTAATTTAAAAATGAATAAAGAAAGAAAAAAAACACTTTACAACTCTCAGTTCATCATCTGGATTGTTTTGTTTGTTTGGCCAAACTACTAAAATAACTACAGGCATCCTGTGAAATGTCAGGTCAATCTCACTGGAAACAGCTGGTTTACAGAAGCTGGGGGACAGGGACTGAAATGCAAAGCTTTATTCAGTCCTTGTGGAAATGCTGAGAACTCTGAAAACTTTCTGATTTAAAAAGAAACCAAGTTTGAATGTTAAAAAGCATTCTCACTTTACAACAGGAAAGGTCTAAATATTAGACAAACGATGAATTCTGTTTGGTATATGGGCTGCAAATGGAAGTGCCAGCATATCTCAAGCAAAAACACCTCTAATTAAACAAGAGTTGCAATTGCAAATACACAGATACATTTTGCAAGAAACGGGAAAACTTCAGAGGAACAGTTGCTTTCCCAAACAAGAATTCCTTTAAAAAGCCTGGGACATCTCAATTTAGGAGTTCAGGAGGGGAACAGAGGAAGGGGAACATTGCTTCCCTGTCTCCTGCCTCCTTCCCAGCTTTGGGGCGATTTTCCTGAGTCTGAATCTGACTCTGTGGCTCGCTCAGCTCACACACATGCAGGAAAGCAGTGAAACCAGGGCCAGATGAGCAAACAGGGCCGTTTGGTGACAAACCTATGGAGATTGGGGAGTTCAGAGCTCACCTTGAGATCCTGATCAGGTTTTTCAGAGGAAAGTCAAGTAGACTGAATCATGTTGACTCCTGACAGGAGCTACAAGAGCACAAGGCACTGCACTACCCAATATCACCTTAAATACAGGTGATGGGGAAAAATAATCAACTTTCTACTGTATTACAGCCATGACAAAATAAATATGTGGAAAGCTGGAGCTTCTCGTGCCCTACCCAAGCCCCAGGTCTGAGATGCGTGGCCCGTGCCAGATTCCCTATGCCCTGGATGAAACTCCACAGTCCTTATCCTGCAAAACATAAGACGAAGAAAAGGCACTATTGGAAAGAAACCCTTTTCTAGCTGTCCTTTTCCCCCTGGCTGAGGTTAACAGGGATGCCAATGCAGCTGTGGGGGCAATTCCTGCGGAAGAAGAGGCAGCAGCAGTCGGGATCTGGGCACACACCAGCCTTCCAGGATTTTTTCCTTCCACTGTGCAATCCCATTTTCAGTCACAGACACTGCATTTGTGACCTGAAAGGCAGCTTCTCCATCGGCAGAGAGCCCACACTGAGCATTACAACGTCCTCTGATTTCAGGAAGAAACCAGCAAAGGTGATGAGAGGAGCAAAGGGAGCTTGAAGCTGTTGTGTTTCAAAAGGAGACAGAAGGAAAACCGCTTACAGAAGTCTCCAAGTGCCCAGAAAATGCTCAGCAGAGACCAGTTTGTCGTTCATGCTAAATGAAAGGGTAATTAAATGTTACTCTGTACAGTGACTGCTGCAAGAAGTGAGGGCCACGCCACGGCTGCGAGGTGGCTGCAGGCAGGGATGGGACACTAATGATTCGCAGCAGTTGTGTATGGCTGTGTCAGGCAGGGACAAACCCGCAGCAGAAGAGGTGGCGGTGGCAGGAAGCATCTCCTGCAGCACAAATGTACACCAAAGCTTTTTGGCACAGGGTTCTCTGGGCATCAAACTGCAATTGAGAAAGAGTCGCTGTGGTTTCCTCCTGCTGCATTTCAAGGTGAGGGGGGGATAACGGTCTCTGAATGAAGAGGGATGTGCTGTACAAGCACTCATGCTATGGATCCTACTCCTCCTGACAAAAACAGGACCCCAAGTGCTGCCTATCCACCTGAAATACATGGCAAGTCTCTTGTCAGGGACAGGCTGTGCATTTTTGGCCACAATTCAGCCATGCTGACAATGTATTTACTTACACTCAAAAGAAAAATGAGATTTTTTTTGGAAGAGCTTAGCGTTTTCTTCCCCCTGCAGTGATCCTGTCTTCTGATGATCTAGCTGCAGATTTTGTGCTCTAGAGCATTTTGGAGAAGCTGGTCCTGGCAGTGACAGCAAACCGAGCTGGAAATGGGAATCTTTGCCCCCTTGTGGAGTGTTTTGATGCAAGCAACAAGAAAAAAGGAAAATAAAGTTTGTTTTCATCCATGTTATGCCAGGATAAATGCAGGAGCAATTGCTACACTAGAGAACCTGTGCATGGAAAACATATATCCCCAGATGGTCAATACAGAAATATTACCCGTTTTCATCTAAAGAAGAATCAATAGAAAAATGACAACAAACAAGCAGCAGAGAGCTGCTGGGAGCATGTCCTTGGTAGGGGGGAAGAGGGAAGAAAGGACTTGGCAGTGCCCAGCCCCATGGAGAGCTGCAGACTATTTTATTTTACTAATTTAGCTCTTCCACCAAAGTTGAGAAACTCTCCTAAAAAACTGGGGAACAGAGCAAAGCTCACCAAAAGATAGACACAGGCTGAAAAACACAGCCCAGGAAAACCGAGCTCAGTGCAGAAAAATTATTTCCGGACTGCGGCACAGCCCCAGCACCAACAAACCCCTCCAAGGGACTAAAACACCTCCTCCCAGACAGGAGGTATCCAACAGCCTGACTCAGCCTTTCGGGAATACGGGATTGGGGCGGATAGCTAAAAATTGGGCTTGAGAAAGACAGCTGCTGGCAGCAAGTTGGGAGTGTGTCTGGGCTTTGGGAAAGGGTACGAGGTACCAAGAGAGGGCTCGTCACTGCACCGAGTGATGCAGGAGAGGATGGAGACCTGAGCTCATGTTTTCCCCGATGCGGCAGAAGAAAGAGAGAACAAGCAGAAGTTAAGATTGGACCAACTGCCCCTGGCCTGGATGTATGCTATCCTCTAACTGCAGCGTATTTATCAATCAAGGACTGCTGGAAAACAGACCCTCCGCATCAGGTACAGGGAGTGGGGGAGACAGGCAGCAGGTTCAGTCCAAGCCCCACAGCCAGGGCTGTGGTGCACAGCTTGGCCGGCAGCACCCACATTCACCCAAAGCTGCCAGAGCAGCCAACCTGGCCTGGGAAAAGCCGGGACAGGGTGCAAGGAGATGGCATCCCAGCTAGGAATGTGCCAGAGGGCAAGCCTGGCTCTCCCCAGCCAGGACAGGAGTGAGGGGGAATCTGCAGCCCTGCAGCTAAAGCAAGGAAGGAAGGTGTTTAGCAATACCGCTGCTTTTATGCATTTGACCATCGCCTTGGTCACGTGAACTCTGGTGGTAGTGTAAATCCATCCCAGACAGCCCCAAGGACAGTTTCCTTCTCTGCATATGAGCACCCCAAGGTGCTTCACTCCAGGTTTCCGTGCTCAGCCTGTGCAAATCATTAGTGCCTGGGAATGAAGACATGGTGTATCCCTCTGAGGAGCGGTCATTAAAGCTGCCGCACTATGCAGCAGTGTAAAACAACGCTGCTAATTGCCGATGCAAATGGTCCAGTGTGCAGGCAGAGGGAACAGGAGGCTCTGCTTTTTGTGAATCCTGTGCTTTAGAGGCAACAGCACCGCCTAGGGCCCTAGGAAAAATGACTGGAAGGACCCTAAAGCAAGGTGAGAGGGGTTCGGGAGAGGCACACGAGGGGATGGGGCTGCTTTCCCAAGGCTGACCAGCTCCTCAAAGCAAAGAGCAGGAAGAAATCTGCTGTTGCAGGGCTACACCTGTCTGCAAGCTGTCTCTTTGTTCACTGAGGCAGGATTAACCCCACATCGATTTAGATGCTGCTCAGATTTTCACAGCACATCGCTGCCGACCAGAGAGGCGTCTGACACGGCAGGGTCTCCCTTTACCCGACGCCAAACGCGCATGTGGCAAAGCGGGAGCCTCCACGCTCCGAACAGATCGAGACTCATTGATCGGGGCCGGTTTAAAGCCCAGATCCAGAGCAGCCCCACTCCTGCTCCAACCGGAGGGGAAAAAAGTGCAGGCAGAGAGAAGAAACGTGCCAGACGCGTACGTATTTTAGACGCTTGCTTCTGTTTTACCGAAGGCTGGAATAATCTCAGCGTATGAGACAGCAGCGGGGGCTGACATGCCCGTGATCTGCGAGGGAGCGCGCCCCGCGCTTCTGCCTCCCAACATTAATGCGAGCTGACAATGGTAGAGGCCCGGGCTCACGTGACTTTAATCAGCGCTGCCCTAAGCCATCAGAATCACATTAATTATTTCAGGGCTTTCTTTTTGGATTAGCAGAGGACTCGTATTAAAAGCAGGAGCCTTCTGCTCGGCCCCTTCCCAAACCTCTCACCCAGGTTTGCAGCGAGGAGGGCTGCGCTCGGCTGCAGGTTTCAGCACCCCTCGGGGACTGGCGGTGAAGTTTTGGAGCATCTTACAACACAGCAAAGACCTCACTTGCTCTGCTTCCCCAAAGCTACTGGGAGAGAATTCTCTTTTTGTTCCCTCCCTCTCAACAGATAACGGGAAACTTTCAGGCTTTAAGTATTCCATCTTCTTTAAAAAGAAAATATTTCTTTTTGTTTCATACAAATAGCACATTAATTTCTCCCACAATCGAATGCACGGAGCTTTAATGATACTTTAGATCACGGCTTCCATGCTATTAGCAAACATGTCATCCAGGTAATAGCTTTACATGGGAACAGGATCAGAAGGGAGAAGAAAATAAGGTTCTGCTGGGTTTTTATCTAAAATAAGGAATCTCACACCTGCAGCACCATCCTGCTTAGTATGAAAATGCCTCCGGAGCAAGCACTCGGACAGATACCTGTATTCCCCAGGAACTGTCACTGCGCCCTGTCTGTGCTTTGTCTCTCTCAACAAGGTGCATGCTTTCCCATTCTGTTAATAATTCAGTTGAGGGTACTCAAGAAAACTCAGGGAGTTAATGCAAAAGGTTGGTGCCTGCGAGCACCCGACAGGAATTGCTATCTGGCAAGAAGGTGGAGCCTCCCATCTTTCCAAAAGGAAACAATAGCTCTTTTTTTTTTGGTAAGTTAAACGACAGAGAAGTGCATCTGTCAGGAAAGAGGATCTGTAAACCTGGGGCTTTATTTGCAAACAAGTCCCCCTTCCGTACTGCATTCCTCTTTCATCTCCCCATGCAGCAGGAGCCGTGCAAGGTAATCATGGTTGCAGCAGAAAGACAACTTAAAACAATCGAGACCCACACAGAAAACAAGCAGGACTCATGCCTTCCTCCTTCAAAGCAGACAAACAGAAATAGTAGCTGAAAAGTGCTTACCGACTTTGGGCTCTTCTTTGGGACCGGCAGTCCTGAAAAATGGCAACAAGGGAAAAATAAACATTAGCATCTAAACGTTACCTTCCCTTCAAGAAAAAAAATCCCGAGGTGTATCATCCGAACGTAGCCATCTGCAGAGTTATGTCAGCTTTCCCTCTCGCAGCGGAGTTACCAGTCTGTTCATATCGAATCAAAGCCGTGGGAGAGGGAGCGCGAGCGAGGGACGGGAGCGGGGACGCGGGAGCGGGGGGAGCGCTCGCTCTGCATTAGCTATGCTGACTTGTGCTGCAGCAGCCGGGAGGCTGGGAGAGAAACCCACAGCCCTCAGCAGCCGCCGAAACCCGGCGCTTGGGCAGAATCTCAAATGCTGCCCGGGATTACGGGAGCCTTAGCTCACAATTAAGCCGGGGCTATTTTCCTTTTGACGCGATCGGCTCGCCGATTTTATCGGACCAATCGTGGCGGCGCAGGGGGGAACAGGTTGATTTTTTTTTTTAAAAAGAAGTATTTCCCTAGAAATAGATTTTTTTGAGAGGAAAACGTGCGTTGACTCAAGCCGGGAGGTGCAGGTTGGGCAAAGGAAAACAAAAGCATGCAGAGGAATAACCTTTTATCCCTAGAAATGTGAATGTTACTGAGAAAATACACGTTTTCCTTCCTGTCCATCCTAAGAGTAAATCTTTGAAGCCAGGGAATTTATCAGTTAGTTACAATTTCAGAGAGCTGAGGCTTGAAAACAGCACTGCGAATACCCTGACCCCTGGGGGGGATGCTAGGGAGCTTGGAGGGGGGGGCTTGCACAGGTTGCAGGCAGTGCAAAGGAAGAAACGACTGGGAGGGCACCAGAGGAGGTTTTTCCAAGGACAATTTTGCATTTTGGAGCAGCCTCTTACTCGCTGTGTGCTGAGCAAGAGAACTCAGTGGGATTTCTGTCAACTACTTCTGCATGCAGCCCGGTTCCCAGCAGCAAAGGGGATGCTTGGCCAGGGGATTTACCCACAGGGCAGGACCAGAGCTTCCCTGGGCATTCTGCAAATCACCTCCCTTTTCCTCCGCTGCTGGAGCAGAGGGAGGGAACTCCCCACATTTCGCTCTGTGTGACACTCCAGAAAGCAAACATAAACTAAAACACAGATTACGCTCCACATTAAGTGCTCAGCAATTCAGATGTTTGAAATCTGCTTTTGTCTTTAGGATGTGATTTATGTGGCATTTATGCCGCATTATGTTTTCTACTTTATGCATTTTGTTTGTGCTAAAACCCGTGCCCTCGTCTAACTTTTACACAGCGAATAAAATAAGCGATGCAAGTGAATTACAAATCTCTCCAGGAGGAAGCTCATTTTAAGGTAATTTGGGAGATGTTAGTTCTGAACAGGGACGATCCACAATTAAAGATGATAAACGGAGCTCACTTTGCTGCCTGCTCACAGACTGGGAGGAAAACTGTAACGAGTATTTTAAATGAAACGTTTTCAGCTTTTGAGGAATATCCGAGCTTCGAACGCAACCTCGATGCGTTCCCCATCAAGAGCTGATCCCCCTCCAGGCACTGTTTGATCGAGGGACAATGAAACATCCCAACTGTTTGAACTAAACCATCAAGACGGCAGCGGCGTTTCTGCTGACGGTGACTGTGTTTGTTTAATGCACTTAAAGAGGAAAGCACTAATAACGTTCACGGCAAGTCACATTTGTAACAGGCATCATTTCTCACGGAGATAAACACACAGATAGAGATTCGCCCTCTCTCTCCCCTTCCACATGCATGCACACACGTTTACTCTCCCTTTCCAAGAGATGCTCTCTCCTATTAAATCAATAGGTAGAACAGATACCCATGTGTGCACGCACCCTTAACAGACCAACACGAGCCAGAAAAGATATTACAGCCATTTAAATGTTCCCCACAAAAAATAAAGCGGAGTTGCAACTGGGCTCTTCATTCAAATTGTACCAGAATTCAGTTCCTCACATTACATGTTAAACTTATACTAAGTATGAACTACTGAACAAACCTTTCCTTCAAAGTTTGTCATTAATTTTGTCTTCTCTAATCCAAACGAAGTGGAAAATGATTGAAAAATAACAGAAAACACAGCATTGTTTGGCGGGTCCTTCAGAGGCCGATGAATCTTACAGTGTCACTGCTCTGTGGCAGACTTCGCCGCAGAGCAAGCACTAATTGACTTTTTACCAATGTAAGTGACTGCAGAACACGTTGACAAATGTTGGCAGTTTTTCATGGGACAAGCTTACAGTCAGGGGACTGAACTGCCTGTACATTTTCCTGTAAAAATGTTATTTCTTTATCTAATTATGTCTCATATGTCTCTAAAATGCCTCATTTTAATACCCCCATTTTTGACACAGCAGGCCAAATGACAGGTGTCAGAGGTAGTTCTCATGCTCAGGTGATGGATGCAGTGTTTAACAGCGACGTACACAAAGCATTTGAAAACCCCCCAACTCCTGCAAGCATCACTAGCAGAAAAACGCTGAGATTTATCAAAAGGTCTCTGGCAAAAACCAGTTGCCCACGCCTACAGGTTTGTGATGGTGACAACTATGAATTACAACACTCACTGTTTGATTACAGCAACTGTAATCCCATCACAAGGCACACATCCATGCCTTGCTTGGTGTGCTCACTCCCACTGCCCTCTTCTCTCCTGAAGCCTCACTGCACGTTTTCCAGAGGAAAATGGGTCAAACAGGGACTCAGCGTCCACTTTGCATCTCTTTGGCATTGTTCAGTTTTTTTAGTGGTAGGAGTAATGGTATTCACATCCCTGGCTAAGGGACACCAAAAGGCTTCTCTGCTGCTCTGTCCTCAAATCCCATAATGGAATAATCAGTTTATATCAACACCGTTTGCAATACAATCCCTCTGTGATGGAATGCCTATGGACGTCTCTCGCTAGTACTTGAAATGCACCTTCTAATTTGGGGGTTTTTTGGAGGTGCAGGTTAGGGGTGGTGGAAGAGTCACGCAATTGAACAAAGCTGTTGTCAGCACAGAGTTAACCGTGTTTTAAAACAAACGAGCACATCTGGTAAACAATGTCAATATGACCTAAAACCCCTTGCATTGGGCTCATTGTAGCTACTTACTAAATGTGCCCGGAATTAAATTAATTAGAAAGCACAAATTACTCCCCTCTAAATAACAATGTAATAAAGCAACTGCTTAATGAAAAATATCAGTGATCAGTGAGCAATCTGCGAGCACAAAAAAGGGGATTGTAATCAAACTAAATTCACAGACTCGTCAGCAAGGCAAGAAAGGCTCCATACAAGGTTAGTCAAAATGAGTCAGATGCAGGGCTCTAAATTAAACTAATTATCACAGAGATTATTACATTTATCTTAACAAAATCCTCTCTCTTCTCCCCAGTACTCCCTAAAGCTCTATGTACAGCTGGCTGCATCCATCTGCTCAACTGTGTTTTATAACATAGGGGAAAAATGCAAATCATTAAGTGTTCTGTACCATGACTTCAGCACTCTTAACGCCGTTACCCATCAGGAGGAACAGCATTTCTGTTGCGTGACACTGTACTAAGTTGCGAGCGATGCGGTCTGGGAGTAAGGCCACAACCCAGCTTATTTTGTATTATTTGGCATGTGTTAATATTGCAGTCATGTGCAGTAAAAGTCCAGGAGCTGGGAAGCTGTAAGTTCCCTAACCCTCTCTAGAACGAGTTCATGGAGGAACCCATTGGACAAAACTGTGACCCCAACAGTTTCTGTTTCTAACATGCAGTGGTCCTCAATTTTTACAGGAACATTTTCTCCAATTATTTGGCTTTTCTCCAATCTTTTGTCTTTATGCAACCAAAGCAACAAGGGAAGACCACAACACATGGGAAATGTTACTGATTTACTGAGTGCATACAGAATGCAACATGTGACTACAAACCCACACCATAGCCTGAGCCTGAGCCTGGTGTGAGCTCAGAAGGCCACAAATGCTCAAAAATTACCTATATGGACAGCAGACACATCATGCCCTGATTTAGAGCCCTGTGTTTTAGACAGTGGATCAAAACAAACAAAAGTCTTAAGGAAGACGTATTTCCAGTCCCTGTAGGAGCCATCCAGTCAACTCATCCAACAGCTCGGTCGTATGGAGGCCAGTTGGTGTGAACACTCATCCCTCCACCACACACACACAAAGTACATATTTCAACGGGATTTCGGCTGAAGTGGTCTGCACAGTCCACCCAAAATACAAAGGCACTTGAAATTGCTAACAGCCAGTCTAGAAGCCAGAAGTATCATCTTATTTATTGCTTACAACGTCCAGTTTTGGGATATTTTTGCACATGAAAGCAAAGAACAAGTGTGTCTAGGTCTTCACGTCTCATGATTGCTTAACACTTCCAATCAGCTCACTCTGAGGACCATCCCTATCCAGCAGCAAAAAGAGCCACGGGTGAGCCTAGGTGAAAAGGTTACCCATTTGGTTTCACCGTTACGTGGTCTGCAGCCCAGAATGCACAACAGCTGCAAGTTAGCAGGATATCAATAAAAACACAAGAAAAGAAGCATTGCAGACTGTGTCACAAGGTTAACATTTATAGAGAAAATGCCTGGCAAAAAGTAAAAATAACAAGCTGTCTAAATAGTGCTGCGTACACCATGCTGAATAAAAATGAAAGGCTGTATCGAAGAACAGACGCTTTGAAAGCTGAGGGGTAAAGGACTGGAGTTGGGGGGTACACATCCATACACCTGGCAGGGCACATTGATCGCTGCTTCCTGTGTGAAAAACAAGGAACCCGAAATAATTAATGCTAATGGCCATTAGTGCTGCTGGGGGACAGGGGAGGGGAGGTTGGTGGTGACAGAGCAGTCTGCTTGATTCTGTGCAATCCATTGCCAAAGAATTTCTAATAAAGGACAAATACAACTCCCCAAAAATGGATGGAACTTGATCTTTTCCAGACTGGAGAAAGAACCAGAAAACAAACCAGAGTAATTTGCATTAAGCCTGGACACGGGCATTAGGGTAGCACCACGAAGAAGAAAACCTCTACCCTGTCCCTACTTGTCCTGCTCCTTGTTGTGATCTGCACAGAAAAGTGTCACTGCACCAGCAAAAAAATCAGCTATGCAATACAAGCTTTAAGTGAGAGAATAATGTAGACTGCAGGAATATAGCCCTGCCATAAATCAGGTTTGGTAACTACCAAATCCAGTGAAAAATGCCACGTTTCTAATGCTAATGTTCAATGCTAATGGTAAAAAAGCGGTGGTGTCAAGAGATGAATCTCGGGCATTATTAACCCACTGGCATTGGCAGAAAACATAATGAGGCATAGCATATTATTGTCATTAACAAGAATTTCAGTTCTAGGTGCTCTAAAGATGTTAAATTGTATTAGCCTCAATTACCCAGTGAGGATGCTAAAAAATTCCTCGTAATTGAAGTCTCAGTCATATTTTCAGCATCTCAAACCAGAATTTATTTTAGAAGTGATAAAGAAGATATAGGCTAATAAAATCTATCTAATTACTACAAAAATATAAATTTAACTATGCAGTAAGATACACGTGGCAATGCCAAGACAGTGAGACAATAAAGAGATTGAGAATTACTGTGACAATTACCCATCTAACCTATGTTTGACAGCATGTCAGCAGTTCTAATACTTTTACTTCGAAGCTCATTAAATGAAGAGTTTTTCCTAAAGCTCAAGCTGTTGGAGTCATATGCTGAGATGAAAATCTTTGTTAATATTTAAACAAATATGTACATAGACATTAAATTTCTGAAACCCGACGAATTTGAGAAGCTAAGCACCAGAACTGGAAAGTAATTAGAAACCCCTCCATGTTCTTTTTACAGAGATATGTGTGTGTACACATGTATTTTATATATAGGTGTGTGTGTGTGTATATA
>NW_010196934.1:0-2331 GCF_000695765.1 Mesitornis unicolor
TCCAACCGAGCGATTCTGTGATTCTGTAACTTCCAGGAAAGTGGATATCAGATATTTTTTTCATTCCCTTTCACTTCTGGCTTCTAGTTGCTAAAGTCCTAGGTTTTATTCCATGATTGTTTATGTAAACCTCTCCAATAAATACTTTTCCCCTCAGACTATTCGTTAGTACAAAAAGGAATGCATTTTTTCTGATTTACAAAATAGAAACTTGTGGAGCTGGAACCAGTGAATACAGATCCATTTACCTTCTGGATGTCTCTGATTAAATCCCTGAGGAGGAACTAGGAAGTGCTCTATGGTTTCAGAGTTCCCCTCTGAAGACAAAGGCATCTCTGACTGACAATTTAAACTTGGATATTCAGCACCAGGCATTTGCACCAGCAGACAACTGGATTTTTGTTCTTGTTTCTCATTTGTATATAATTCCCTGCACATTCAGAGGATTAGACACTGTTTATGCATCATGCAATCTCACTGAGTCCTGTTTCTTTACAGTACTTACTCCTGCTGCTAAAAGGAAAATAGGCTCTAACAATCCTCTTTTGGTGCCAAAGCTGCTGCTACTGAATGAACACATCCTGACTGCAGTAGTCTGATTGATCCCTGCAATCCCTGTGTCCAACAGTTCAAAAGAATTCTGCTGCTCAAAGGACTAAAATTGGTATTCGTTTAAGATTTACTGGCAAACTAAAGCTCCTTCATGTAACAGCAGATGCTGTTCAGCTTTTCAACTCCACAGCACACCAAAGTGACACTGAACAAGTTCAAACTTTGCATGGCCTTGACAGCACACGGCACCTTAAGACTGGCATTTCCTAGCTCAGAATCCTCCTTAGCTCATGAGCAATAGCTAATGTCACTGAACTGAGCCACAGCTTGCAGCTCTGCTCTGAAGCAGGACATGTATACTTGGGACACATTCAAAATAATAAATTCTAAATAATCTAGCACATGGCAGCTTTTTGCACAGTTACTGTTAAGGCCACCTTTGCAGCTTGTCAAACCCCATTGCCTTTAAAAGCTCAGTCCTGCTGTTATGAAGTACAATTCGTGCATTCATATATCCCCTTGCACTGCTTGGTAGGCTAAAAAGATAGGCTTTAATAGATTGCTTTGAGGAGAATGGAAAGGTTTTCCTGTAACAGAGACCTTTGTAGGTGACATATAAAGTCTAGGATTATGACCAACCTTAAGACAAATAGGGGTTTAGACTAGAGTGATATCATTTTTGTAGCATACTTTGTAAAAGAATCCAGTGCCCCACCCACACACCCAAATCCTTCACTTTCTCTTTTTAATTGTCCATCTTCTGGAGAGATAAAGGACTCTCAAATGTAATATTTGCTATTATGGTCCAAAATACTGCAAGGCTGCAAAGATTGAATAATGGTGAATTTAAACATATCTGTTACTAAGATCTCTTGACCCGTTATTGGTCATGTTGCTAGTTTTATGTAAAAACCTTCCACAGGGTATAACAGCTGAAACTTAGCGTTATTCTTCCAGTGTAATCAAGACTGATTTAATTTCAAGGGCATTGCTAAGTCGCTAACTGAGCAACTGCTGTACTCAGTCTGTCTGTCCATATATAACTGTCCACTCAGTCAGTGTCTGTCCATATATAACATGTTCCCTGATTACCTTAGGGGCGTTGGACTAAATGATCTTCAAAGGTCCCTTCCAACCCAATGCATTCTATGATTCTATGATTCTATATTGAACTGTAATCAGCAGAAACATAGACCTCACCAGCATATTGGTTAGTTCTACCTCTCTTCAGTGAATTTTGAACCTTCAGAAGCCCAAGCAGATTGCCAAGATTATTTCTGGCATGAAGTTTTCTCCACAGGGAAAATTTCATTGTTATATAAGTAGAAGGCCATCTTCAGGATATTCTCACCATGACCAATGTTCGATACAGCTCGGGTGTGGTAACACTGGATTACTTTCTCATTACACATAGGAAAGCTGATAATCATAATGTCCCTTGAGGTATTTGCATATTTGCATAGTTTCTAGTTAAGTAGTGTATGTTACTCAACAGATTCTTTTTACAAGTCTGTTACTTTAAAAAATTCTTTCAGATTCATAAATGATGTATTTTCATATTCTTCCAAACCACTATTGAATGATTTTTCATTGATTGATGCCTAGTGGATTTTACTGAGAATTAATCACTGTCCTTTTTGGGGAAAGTGTTTTCGACTAGTCACTAATTCTCAACAAGACATGCTGGGCCAAGGTCAGTAATGTCTTCAAATTTATCATAGTAGGGTAAAAGAGGAAAGTCTAATTTCTGTATTTCCTGCCACTGTCATAGTATTTCTG
>NW_010196934.1:2359-17456 GCF_000695765.1 Mesitornis unicolor
TAATTCTGGTGGAAGCTACCCCTACTATGGAAACCACTAAAATAACCCATTAGTGACAATTTATAAAAATAAATACTCTCTTCATTTATTAGAAGATAAAGTAATAAAAAAGGCGCTCAGAAGCCTTAGGTTTACTTTTCCAAGAGAAAAATTGAGGCACAGAGAAGATAAAAGAACTATGTAAAATCAGTGGCATAGCTGGGAGTAAATCTCAAGCTTCCAGATTTTATCTACTAGTCATGTAAAAGACTGCAGAACTGTAGCCCAAAGTCTTGAACCCACCAGTGGTTTTTGGTAGAATATTGAATATTTTGTCACTCTTGTGATTACCTCAAAATTTTGAAAAATAATTTTGAATCTGCAAAATAGCTGTAAAAGCAAAAGTTTGTGCTTTAGCCAAAGGTCAGAGAAGAGTTAAGGTTCCTGACCTCCTAAACAAGTCTGATGTCTTAGAGTCTTAAGATGTCAGAAAACTAGACTGAAAACTCCTCCCAAATGGATTTGAATGTGGACTGAGTATTTCTGAATGGAAAAACCAAATCAAGAGACTGTAGAAAGAAGTTTTGCTCATTTCTTAGAGCTATGCATTTAGACAAAGCTTCTCCTTTATTCATAGGGCTTATTAAAATAAAAATGAAAGAATGACAACAGGTTGGTGATTCTGGTACTCATGCCCTGGTTCCAAACTTTGCACTGGTAAATGCAATGCTATAGGAGTATTCCCTCGCTGAATGTGAGGCATAGGGAGTCAGGTAATATACAAAAAAGTACATCATGGCAACATAAAGGTGATGCCGAAGCAAATTTATTTTTCCACTCTTTCTAATAGGTTACATAGTATTTTATAGCACACCATAAAGCTGTATTCCAGCAAAAGACAATTAACACACTCTTCAAGACTGGTATAAAAGACTTTAGTCTGGTTCCATCTTTATAAGTTACATCAGTGTCATGAAAGCCCTGCACACCAACCCCATAAAAATACATTGGATCTTGCAAGCTTGGGCAGAAAAAATGATAGATCACCCTTTTTTTAAGAAAGTATCTGTGTATTTTCTGATTTCAGAAGAAGCTGCTGACTAACTGAGAAGTGATCATTGACAGATGTACTTCAGGCTCCCCACTTCACGACTGGAACGCTGAAAACATCCTCAGATAAGAGTAAGTCTAGAAATGCTGAATAGGTCAGGAAAGCCATGCTTATCTCTCAAGTTTAATTTGCATTTGCAGGTCCTATAGCAGTTCTGGGAAGGGCACTGCTCCACAGAGCGCTGCACTCCCACTTTCCCTTCTCGGTTGCCATCTTCCAAAGGGATAGACGAGTTCTGTTTGGGAACAAGCCGATTTCAGAAAAGCTGAACCCGTCCCTCAGACCTTTCTGCGGGCAGCAGACACTTCAGATGCAGGCTGCAGCAGCGAAGCTGTGTGCGACAGTGGCTCTCGGGGTATGACGGGATACGTCCAGTTTACGTTTCCCGTGCCTGAAGCATCCCAGAAGGTAACCAGCCTCCTCTCGGCGGGCTGCCAGGGGTCAGGCGATCCAGCTGAGAAGAGTCAAACATCTTGTCCTTGAACGAGGGCCCGTCTTACAGCTGCTCTTCACCTCTCCTTCTTCCCCTCAGATTCATCACCGAGGCAGAGGGGCAGTACGCGACGCCCCAACGCCGTCCGGTTAGCGGCCTCGACCTCCTTCCCTGCCCGGCGCAGGCGGGATTGCTCAGAAATGCTGCCATCGCGCGGGGGACCGGGGACACAACGAAGGGGAGAGCGGGCAACCGCCACCCTCTCCGCCCTCCCTCCCTCCCTCCCTCCCGGAGCAGGCGGGAGCAGCGGGACTAGGGACAGCGACCAGCAGCGCCGCGTCCCGCAGGCCGCGCCCTGCAGCGACTTCGGCACCAATCTCCCTCTCTCCTGTCCCTTATAAACAACCAGCGTTGACACAGTGGATATAGGTTCTTAGGCATTAAAACCAGACATACGCTCCGAGCATAAAAACTGGATCTCGTTTACAGACTAATCGCCTTGAGCATACAAGGTTGTTACAGTCTGATGTTGTCGCTCAGTTCATTTTATCCATATGAAGTTCTAAATACTCTACGCTACTTTAGCCTCTGGGGCAGCCAACAGAAATACGAAGCATGGGACCACCTGCATTCATGCCCATTTCTGAGTGTTCAGAGATCGGTTCTGAATCTGAGGGGGGGGGAAGTTTTTAATCTTGATTTTAGGTAGACTCATTTCTGACTGGTACCTGGAAGCTCTTATGCCAGACCTTGGCAGTGCCTATATACACACAGAGTCATGTCGGTTTAATACGTGAGATATGGGAACTGAAATAAGTAGCTGGACTGACTGACAGAGTTGGGTAAGGTGTTGAAGTGGAATTTATCAGTATAAATGAAATATAGGAAGTGGTCTTCAAGAGGAGGCAATGGTTGTTTTAGCTGGGATTACTAAATAATTTGCTAGTCCTCTGCTAAGAGTTTTTTCTGTAGATATGGAAAGTATGTACATCTGTGTGTGCATCTGTGAGCATAGAATAAGAAAAGACTCTCATAGGAATGCCCAGGCTCATGCTCATGTCACCTATACCTATTTCATGTATGTCAATTTGTGGTACCTCCTCCATTCAAGCAAGACTAGGAATGTATTAGAACAAGGGAACTGAAATCCTTTCCTTCCATTTTTGTTCCTCGCATACCAAGAGGCTTATAAATTCAAGCTTTGCAGGGACTAGCAACTGTTTTTGCCAATTGCTTTGAAGTTACTTCGTCTTGTCTTGCCTTGCTTTGCCTGCCTGCTAAGCAGCCCTAATGAAATGTACCTCATTTGTCAAAAGTTCTTAGTGTTACTTCAGTAATTGTAAAAATATGGGTAGAACATGACCTGAGTCATAACACCTAACTGGGATGCAATCTGACCTCACCAAATTGAAAGCAAACTCTAACTGAATGAAGGATCAAGGCTGTATCGTGCCTGTGCCAAACAGCTAAAGTAATTAGTCATTCCTTGTTTAATGCTTTGAAAATGAAAAGCACTTATGTTGCTCAGCATTGTCACAATAAGTGTTTTTCAAACACAAGAAAAATAATATTGGAGAAAGAAAAAAATCCCCAAAATAGTCAAGCTTATGTTTTCACTGAGAAACAATATACAATGATGCTGAAGGCAACTAAAATAATCATTAATTTCTATACTTTTCCTGGAACAAGTGAAGTTCTATACATGTCCATGGTGAAGTACTATTACAGCAAGTATAATTCTAAGAAAGAAGTTAAGCACTAGTGAATATTTTTCAGATCAAATTACCATGGAACAGATTGCTTTTAAGTAGTTCAGTGGGTCACACTAGCAAAGCTGCAGCACAGGCAGCTGTCTAACCTTCCTCTGCCTTAACTGAGTGGCCAGTAAACTTTTAACAGTGTCTACCTTTTCCTCTATCTTTCATTTTCTCAAATCAAATATATCTGGGGAAGAGCTGGAGAGAAAAGCCAAGTGTGAAGCGCTGGTTTTGCATAGGGTTAGTTGAACCACTAACAAAACCTCCCCTTACCCATCCCCATGTAGTATTCAACCCATATTGTAACAAAACCTGTTTGGAAATCCAGTAGGTTCTGATTAACCTGATTCTGCAGGTCAAATCCTGTGATTGTTTAAACAGGCTCCTGACTGGTTGAAATAGAACTACATGCCAGCAGCAAGCCTGAGCCCAGTAGTTACATTTACCCTGTTAGGAAATAAAACCAATGATATTTCAGCATGAAAAATGAACTAAAACAACTTCAGATTTTTGGTATCAACAATGTTAGTATAAACAATGTTGATAATTTTTTGAATTATCAACAATGTCTATATAAACAGTCCAGAAACCAGTGATTTTAATTTATTTCACACGGGGGCACAAAAAAATCAGAGGTGGAATGAGGACACCCCCCCCCCAGAAAAAAACAACAACAACAACAAAAACACAAACAAACAAACAAACAACACACAAAAAAACCCAGGAGCTGCTGATGGGTAATTTGTGAAGATAAAGATGTTGAATTCACTGGAAGCAGATTGAACCTCTATATGTCACCTCTCAGCTCTGATCAGCTGAAAATGAAATCCATTGTCACCCACCCTTTCTAGTGCTAAAGCATAATTTTGCTTTCCTGAATGATCAGTGTGTGGGTTGTTTCACAACATATCCTATTGTGTGGCATAACCAGCAATGACTGACATTGGTAGACATTGCAAATCCCAACAGTCACCAGTGGAGATTAACTCAGGCAAATACTGTCAAGGATTTAAGAATTTTTTTTTAATGTCTCCTAATCTGAGAAAAAAACCCCACTAATCCCCCAGAAGATTTCACTGGCCCAAGTAATAGCCTCATTTTGCCTTTGAGAGAGCAACAGCATTTATGTTTTGGGCTTTTGTATCAGATTATGATATAGCAAAGAAGGAACAATTTTTAAGCCCTTTCTTTGAACTAGTATCCTGTAAACCTGAGCTGTTCACTTCTGGATCTGTGAGGGGGGAGATGTGTAGGAGGAGACAGAGAAGCCAGAAGAAAAACAAGGAAGAGCTACTCTGTCCATGGAGGAAACCAAGAGTGACTCTCTCCTCCTTGTTTTTTAGCAGAGAGGAATTTCTGGAGAACAGTGCACCAGGTTGTTGGGCTGGTGTCTCCTGTCACTTCACACAATGTAGCAGAACATTGATTTCTGTACAGGGAGCTGAGTAGGGAAAAAAAAACCCAAACAGTATTCTATTAGACAAAGAAGAGTGGCAGTAAAGGAGCTGCAGCAAGTTTAGCACCCAGTGGATTTGCGCGAGTGTGTGTTTGTGTCTGTGTGTGTGTGTTTGTGTCTGTGTGTGTGTGTTTGTGTCTCTGTGTGTGTCTCTGTGTGTGTGTATGTTCCTTTGAAAGCATAAAGAAGCCCACATCTATAGGAGGGAGAATGAGAGAGAGGCACTGAAAAGAATTATTAGAGGGAAACAGACAGTCAACAGTGACTAGCAAATAGCAGAGGAATTAAGAAACTGGAAATTGGGGAGAGAAATAAGAAAGGAATTTGGAAGCTCCCAGTAGGAAAGAAATAACACCTTTTTCTAAAAAAGTTTAAAACTAAGTTAGAGGTAGTTGGCAAGTGCATCTAGAAGTAAGGACTTTTTAAATTCAGACTATGTGTTTTCCCCATTTGGAATGAAGTACAGTATTTTCTCACATTTCTCAAGTATTAGCAATGCAAGTAACATGATGAAAATATACATTTCTCTAACACTTTTATCAGAGACATACAGCCGGTTTTTAATTTTTAAAAAGTTCACTGTAAATAGCTTCCAGTTTCAGGATGTTCTTACATTACTAACTTTTTTCCCAGATATACACATATATTTAATTTCTATAATTGAAAAAAAGAGATCTGAAGACAATTTTTTTCAAGGGTTACAGGACTTGTCTTTAGCAGACTTAGATTCCCCAAAACCCATCAGTTAGCACTTCTGCATTTGCTCAAAGTTAATTGGGTCCTGCAGTGGAACATTCTCTTAATAATTCAGCACAAGTGTTTGTCTCAGCTTGGAAGGAAGCAGCTCCAACCCATGCAGGCTGGCTGTAAGAAGAGCTCTCCATCAGGTGTAAGTTCTCAGGACAAAGTGAATTCATTTGCACCTGCTTAAGGCTTTGCAAGCCGTACAACAACTATGTCAGTGCTGCTTGCACTTACCAAATTTACATTCAAAGTAGCTAAATTGTTTTGAAAGTGCATCACAGTGTGAAGTCCTTTCCAGCTCTGCTTGCTATTCAGAAACATAAAGTAGAAAAATAGTATGTATTTGTGACAATTGGTAAAGCACAAAACAAGAAAAAAATATTTCTCTAAATAAGACATATGCAGTCATGGCAAAAGAAAAAATACTAGGTATGCAGATACACACACACACATATATATATATATATATCTCCTTCTTTAAGGGTATTAGAAGATATATTAACAATGGACCTAGAAGATATATTTAGTACTAGAGGAACTAGAAGTTACAAAAATGCATGGTTAGGGCTGCATTCCAAGTCTGAATAGTAATGTATTGGCCGTTCAGCTCTGCTGGATTTCTCTGGTGCAGTACATGTAGTAATCTGAAATCTCTAAAGGGATCCAACTTGAATCCATCAGCCTAAATATCTGGCAAGAGGTAAGATATAAACAGCAGCTTCTTATCCATGTAAATAAGCTTGTAACAGAGATTGCAGGAAAGTCTCATCATGCTTGTTCTTCTCTGCAAAGATGCTCATGCATGCCCTAATGGATTTGTGCAAACTTTCTACGAACATAAGGACACAGCCACATTCATCCCACCTATTTCCATGTGCTCACCTGTTCTCTGACACTGGCCAATACTAGGTGCCTAGGGAAGTTGCTTAGAACAGTTTGATGTTTTATCAGCAAGCAGAGATATGTGACTCAGGTTCGTCTTGAACCAAAATGTCAATTTGCATGCATAAATAAATAAAATAAAATACTTCATCCATAGTACTGTGGGATCCAACTCTATAGGATACTGGCTCATGATGAGCACAGGTTGGAATATCCTCTGGGAAATGGGGCTCTCCTGGAAAGGCAGGCTGGGATCCATGACAGGGCAACACTCAAATCCCACAGAAGGCTCCAAGTGGAGCTGTCATGGTTTTCTTGATGGTTAAGAGGAAGCCATTAATTTTATTAAATACAAGGCTGTGAACACTGTGAGGGATATCATACCTAGCTACACAAACATAAAAAAAAATAAAAAGAAAAAAAGGGCCATGAAAATAGAAAAATGGAGGTTTCATAGTGATATATTAAAATTTAAGAGTTCATCTGTTTCCAGTCTTGTTAAGAGTCATGCATTAAGTGGTGGGGATTTGGAATTTGTTTGTATCTCACTGCCCAATAATAAAACTTTATCTCACCTATTTGGAGGCACAATACCAAAGCCTTCCTTCATATAGCAGGTCAGCCTAATATATGTGGCCTGTCAGCCAGGCTTGCCTAGTGAATAGAGTCAGGAGAGATGCATTCTCATAAAAATCTCTCTTAAATTGAAAAATCCAACTTCTTATTAAAAAAAATGTTGACTTTTCTTTTTACTAGTCCTAACCACAATATTTTATAATACCTAAAAATGCACCTTCATTTACTCTTTTATTTTTGTCCCTCTCTTTTTAGAGATTCCAATATCTCGATCTTTTCTTCACCCATAACGTCAATCAGTGTCAACTAGAACAGCAGCTGCTCAACAAACAGACCATGTACTTCCTGGGTCTAACTGAGCATTTGTGTGTCTAATATTGGAAATGAAAATAAGAATCTTTTCCCATGCCCTTGTTACTAAAACATGCATCATATTCAAGCTTTCAGCAATTTACAACTCCCATCCTCAAAAACTGGAGCAATTTAGCTGGAGAACTGTAATCATTACAGAGGAACAAATCAAGTCTGCTAAATGCCAAGGGATCTCTGCTTCCACTGAAATAGCCAGAGATCATGGGAGGAGGAGTAGAGACAAGAGGAACCACCCATGCATAGGTAGCATGTCATAGATTATCATATAGCTCATACAGCTTTGACTCACCTGTAAGTCATATACTAGAAAAAAATGTAAACCTGGGCCATATCGAGAAACCTCAGAAATTTCAACCCCTTTTTCTGAAGACATTTCTCTCACAGTACCTTGGGTTAACCCCTGGATTGTTAATGTTAGCAAGTCCCAGCACACCAAAACAGAGTAGTGAAACATCTTGTTACATCAGATCTGAAATCCTTATGAGGTGTTTACTGAAACAGCCTGTAGGAAAAAAGAATTTTGGAGCATACCATATTTATTCAAAAAGGAGAATAGAGGTGATGAAAAATGTTCACAGAGGACCTGGGATGAGACTATGAAGAGAAATAGAATTATAGAATGATAGAATCATAGAATACCAGATTGGAAGGGACCACAAGGATCATCTAATCCAACCTCTCAAGGTAAATGTATAGTTTAAATGAGATGAGTCAGCACCCCATCAAGCTGACCAGTGCAGGGGAATTTACCACTTCCCCTGGGAGATTGCTCCAATGTCTGATTGATCTCATGGTAAAAAAAATTCTTATTTCTGAATTTTTTTTCTGAATTTTTTTTTCTGAAATTCTGAGTTCAGTCAGAATCTCTCCAGAAGCAACTTGTGTCCATTACCCATCATCTTTTCCATGTGCCTCCTTGTGAAAAGGGAGTCTCCATCTTCTTGGTAGCCACCCTTTATGTACTAGTACATGGTGATAAAGTCCCCTCTTAAGCCTTCTCTTCCCAAGGCTGAACAGGTCCAATTTTCTCAGCCTTTCTTCATACATCAGGTCTTCCAGTCTGCTGATCATCCTTGTGACCCTTCTCTGGGCCCCTTCCAACCTGTCTGCATCTTTTTTGCATAGCAGGGACCAAAACTGAACATAGTACTCATGGTGTGGTCTGACCAGCGCTGAGTAGAGGGATAATGACTTCTTTCTCTCTGCTGGTGATGCCCTTTTTAATGCAACCCAGCACCCTGTTGGCTTTTTTTACAGCTGCAGTATGCTCTGCTCATGTTGAGCTTGTCATCCACCAAGACCCCCCCAGGTCTCTTTCCTCAGGCCTGCTCTCTAGCCGGGTGGAACCCAGTCTTAGTTGCATTCTTGGATTATGTATTCCCAGATGCAAGACCTTACATTTGTCCTTGTTGAACTTCATAAAGTTCCTACTAGCCCACTCGTCCAGTCTGTCCAGGTCTTCCTGGAGGGTGGCTCTCCCTTCTGGAGTGTCAGCTACCCCACTCACTTTGGTGTCATCAGCAAACTTCATCAGGGAGCTACTGACTCCAACATCCAGATCACTTGTGAAGATATTAAATAGTATTAGGCCCAGTATTGATCCCTGAGGGACCCCACTTGTGACTGGTTGCCAATTAGAGAATGCACCATTTACTACCACTCTCTGGATGACCCAGATTTAATTGAGCTTTACTGAACTTCACAGATTGTTTAAGACAGAGGGCAATAAAATGCTTGTTAAAATACAAATGAATTGGGTTTTTTTCTGTTTCTATTTACCCATTAAACAAATCATTCTTCTCTCAGAATTCTAAGACCTTCTCAGATATTAAAGTGATTGACTTCATTACAGAAAAGTATGCCAATAAGCACGATTAGTGCATGATTGCACCATCTTATTGTACTGATTATAGATTAATTCAGTGACATATTTTTATGTTAATTAGGGTGGTTTTGTTAGAGGTTTTTTATTATATCCATCGGTATCTTCAGCAAAGATTGGTCAAAGCTGAAATAGGCTTAGTTTTGAAATACATTTATACTAACTGAGATATTGCACCATTTACTTGGTCTAGGTATGTGGCCAACAGTTTGAAATATAGTTCCTATAATGGGAACCAGTATCCCCTCAGATCAACTGGCAGGTGATCTCAGCCTTGTTTCAGAATTTCCAGATATAATTACAGCAAATTTGCTAAGAATGAATACATGTCAGTTTAGTTTAATTCAGACTTTTTAAGACCTTAAATCTTGGAATGCATTTTGCTCAGCATGCTTTAAAAACCCATTATCCTGTTTAAACTGTTAAAAACCTTGGCCTCTCTTGCAACATAAATCAACATACCAAAATGCTATTCAAATCAATTAAACCTATTGTTGAAATTCTGCATAACCTTTAGAGTGGTGAAGTCCTTTGTTCATGGATTTTTATAAGGAAAACCACAGAAATATTAAAAGTTTGTGCTCACACCATGTTCCTAGCAGAAGACAAAAACACTTCACATGCTTTTACATGCAATTTTATTCAGCGGAAACAAAAAAAATGAACTTGACCTTGTAATTTCATTGCTTCTATTCAAATGAATCCCTGTGATTACTGTGTTAATCTTTCTGTCTTCCTATAACAAAACCTGCAGTTCTGCTCTTATGACAATTCTGTTGTGGTTCTTATCCATTTTCTTGTGGAAAATATCTGCACAACTTATCCTGACTCTGTCATGGTATCTAGAGGTATCCAGTAAGATGGTATCTGAGGATACAACAAAAGATGCTATCAACAGCCTTTGTAAACTTCAGAGTCTTAAAAACTTGCTGCTTGACCATTGTAATTCTTTGATGTACACTATGAGAATAAGCTATAAATTTGGCTTCTAGCAGATGCTCCTGGTGGAAGAAAAATACTAACTACCAGTATCTTTACAATTTAAAACACATTTTATTGGGCTTCCTGTCAAAGATATTTTTCATGTGTCTTGGATGTATAGCTTTGAATTAGGTATAAGCATATCTGTGTGGAATCCAAATTAGCTATGATTTGAGAATACAAAATTAATTAAAAAATATTAGTACTGTGTAGTTTTGAGACAATTAAATAGGCTATCTAGGTGGAGTAGGCAAATAATAGTACAAATGAAATAAAAATACCTGGTGAAAAAACTTTTCAGGACAAAATTTTAACTTTGACTAATTCAAACTTGATACAAAAAAAAGTCTGTTTTGGAGAAAATTCAATATAAATCATGTAGTTTCTCAGTGAAAAAGTGTTATTGAAAGGCTTTGTTGAAAACTCCATGAGTTTGTTATTTTTTTCCTCTGAAAAGTTTATGTTTTCAATGGAAAAATAAATTTGACAATATCTGTTAAATATAAACGTTCTTTCTCCCATAGTGCATAAGATGAAAAACACACTAGGAAATATAAATTCCTATAGAAGAGAGAAAACCTGTGTAAACTCAAAATTAAAATAATGCTTTATCAATGAAAAAGAAATGTGCTTTTTTTCTTCAACCTTTTTTCCATCAGAAAACTTGAAACTCATTAGTTGTCGCCTGACACTATAAAATGTGACCTGAGTGCTAGCAGGATTAAACATTTGGAATGCTTCTTATTTTTCCTTTATTTTTACAAAACTTCAAATTTTGCCATTGATAGGTCCTTAGTATGTAGTTCTTTCTCATTTTCAAAACATAGCCTCAAAAAGAAAGTTGACACCCATTTTCATTTTCAAGAAAACCATTAATAAATATCACTGTCTTTAAAGATTTGTTTTGTAACAGAGGGAAAATGACATTTAGAAGCACAATCTAGTTTTATTTTACCCTTTGGAAAAAATATCTCAGTGGAAACTTGAACTATTTAAGAAGATGTGGTAGTTCCAACCTGCCAGTACTAATCCAGTATTTTGAATACCGGCAAGCAGTTGATTGAGAAAAAAACTGCATAGAGGATCTGAATTGTTATTTAAGTTTACATAAACAAAACACTCTAAGACAGTACAGAGCCCATTCTTTTTCTGCCCACCACCTTGTTTGTCTCCACAGAAAAGCTCTAATCAGCTCTGCAACCAGTTTTTCAACATCACCAGGTTTGCTCCCTGGACTCTTTGAAGCTTTTACTCGGGACTTCCTCATTCCTCTCTCATTTCACACTTCTGGGGAAAAAAAGATTGTGTGGACTCACATTTTTTCACTGGGAAGAAACCTGTTGTTTCCAAGAAAAAAGGTCATGGGGGTTTTTATGATTATTCACTGCAGAGGGCTGTCAGCACTTCAAAACCAAGAAAGGAAGATGAGTTGACATTGGATAAATTAAGGTTAGTATAGTGTCCTCAAGAAGGATAAGCTAGAGAAGTTACTGTTGTAGTCTCCTGTCTGAGCACTAGAAGAATGGGACAGGAGATGTGGTGGATGGGCTTGAATCTGGAATGGACTGGACTGGGTGGCTCAGATTGCAAGTATTGAGAGCCAAATATCAGTGAGTTTGCAAAATGTTCAAGTGTCAGCGATATCAACAAGGAGTTGTTTCACACATTGTAGGGCAGAGTGGTCTAAAATAGTCTTTGGGCACTATTAACCACAGAAGTTACTTCACTGGAAACTGCAATATTGAGTTCTTGCTGAAGAATGTGTACGTACAGCTTGCAATACTCTCTGTTTTGCTGAGGTTATTTGAAACCTTGTGCCAGCCTTAAGCCCATTACCTTGTGATGCACGCTTATGGTATAAGTAGTTAATAACATGGCTAAGCCTGTTTGGGAGGAAGCTGCAAATCACTGCTCTTCAAATCACATATGCCATTTATAGTATACAAAAGTTCCTTCAAAGATGCATATAGCCTGTGGAAACTGGTCCCTATGGCTGTGTCTAACTGACCTGCGGGAAGGATTTATATGCTTGCACTTCAAGTGTGAACAGTAGTCAGAGTCTATGGCAAGATGAGACCAAGCATGCACTTGGTTCAATGTATTATTTCATGGTATGCATGGAAAACTAAACACAGGCAACAAAGGTTCTAAATTCAGAGTATTAAAGATCAAATATCTGCAATGTTCACCTCACATACTAGTCAAAACATAGCCATATAAGCCAATAGCCATCCACTGCATATTTCTGCAGAGACTGTACTGTAAATTGTATGGCTGTTCCTGAAATGCAACCAGAGTGGCTAGAATGCATGCAGATGTGCTCAGTCATAAATACGAGGCTCTGGATTGGTTGAAAAGAAGTTAAAGACAGGAAAAATGTACTATTCCTAAGAAACCTCTTATCTTTATTTCCTATATTTGCCTTTCACGCATCTTACCCTGCTTGGAGCAGTGGGGTGGGTCCTCTTGTGAGAATGCTCTGATAAAAGTCCTGAAAAAATGAAAAAGCAGTTTATTCATAGAATAAAAATCTTCTCTAAATCAAAGCAGGTATAGGTGTTTAGAAAAAATAAAAAAGTTCAAAAATTGTTTTCTAATTTCTACTTGATTAAAGAACAGTACCTCTTCTGAGTATTTAAACTAGTATGCTGAATGGGAATTTTACGGTTCTTTTACAGAGTCCTGTCATGTTTATGCAAGCAATTATTTTTTCTTTGCAAACACACCAGTGTAATCAAATAGTCTGGGGACTTTGAAGTTCTCACTTCAGGTTATTTACTCAGGAAATCAACCTGTTGTTTCATGTTTACTTCCCTATGTAGAACTAGCAATAATACTATATCTCTCTGTCTCATAAACATGAATTTATGTTTTCAACACTTCACTGATTTAGAGAATATTCCATTTTAGAAACATGAAAATAAGAACCACAAGTTCATTTTTAATGCTAATATGTGTTTCTTCATTCAGTACTGTAACTCTAGGAAGTCCTTAAGCTCTTAAGAAGTATTTTAGTGTTTTAAGATGAAGACTGATGTCTAATGAGATTTCAAAAGTCTCCCCAAAGTCAAGGATAATTAGCAACAGACAGCAATGCTACTAGAATGAATTTATCATTTAAAATTCCTAATGGTCAGAAATCTTGTGTCAAAAGATTTACAGAACCAAGCCCTGTTTCCGGATTTAAAGCTTCAGACGCACACTGAAGGTTTATGGTTGTGTATCTACAGAAAGGCTAGTGTGGACCTCTTTATCATAGGACTTCTATCTCTGATGAAAGAAATCCTTCCTCCTTCCCTACGTGCCTTCTATTTGATCCCTAAGCAACTCATAGATATTGGGCATTGAATATCTATACATATATGTGTAAGTGTTCTGTTTCCATCCACTAGGATCCTTTTCAACTGCTATCTATAAAACAGAACTGCAGATTTAAGACAGGAATAATTGCTCAAATATCATGCTCTTCTGCTTTCCCACAAACCACAAAATTTAATTCAATTAGTATTATATCAACTGTCAAAACTTGTGATTGAGATAAGAGTTATAGTTTGGGCAGTCATAAATGCTTCATTCAATTGTGAGGTTCAAGACAAAAAAAGATACAGAGAAGACAGACAGTACACAGAATCTACTCTAAAACATGTCCAATATACCTTAGGAAAAGAAGCCTTTGCATTTATGTGAAGAAAATAGTCTGTATCTCTATTTTCACTTTTTACTTTAAGACAACTTTAAACTGTACTAAATGAAAACAGTTATCACAGGGTGTCAACCACCACTGGATACATGTTGTCCTATAATATTATTACTGAGAGGTATTAAAGCCAACTGCTTCAACATAGGGAAAGGTGTAGATGGCATAGAGACAGACCTGAAGTTAGGTGTGGTGTTATCAGACTAAGCAGAACCTGACAGCCAAGGGAGACAGCAGTGGAAGGAAGCTATGCTCTCGGTATCATCATGTCTCTCTGACTCTTGACAAGCACAGTAATGCTTTAAAGCTGCTTTTAGCTTCTAAAGGTTAGGGAAGATTTGAGGATTACCTCACAAAAGAATAAGGTAGTGGAACAAAGTGCTGTAACACTTTTCATGAGCCAGATCTACACACCTTTTGACAACACATTATTCACTGAAAGCAATTTTTTTACCTTTATAGATATCTTCTGGTTTGTAATGGAGTATTTTAATATTAAAAGTTATGCAATAAAAATCAGTTTTATTTAAAAATAAATAGGCTGGAACTATTTTTCTCAAATATGTTTTTCTTTTTTTTTTCTTTTTTTTTTTTCCCTCAATACTTGAAATTTGGAGGGGGGGGGAGGGGGGAGGTGGAGAAAGCCATGTAATGTATCTGATATTTTTCACCAAGTCATATCTTAAATTTTATTCTATCTCTTCTCTACAGTATATCAGCTTCCCATATCCAGGCAAAAAACTTATACCTCAAATAAACTTTTCTCTTCACAAGTTGTTTACACCATATTTACAGTTAAACTACACTTTGCATGTTAGAGAAGTTCCAGGTAATTTACTACAAGTGAATTCCTTCACTACCTTTTTCTACACTGTCTGCCAAACCATACACATAATTGAGTTTTATGTTCCTAAGGAGTGGATTTAAACATGTTACATCTCTATTATACAGATTCTTTTAACTCTGAATCACTCTGGCCTCAATTTGAGGCAGGTAGTACCTCTGAAAGAAGATTAAGAAAGGATATTAACTAGAGATAAAAACTGCTGTCTCATGTGCTCCACAAAGGAGAAGCAAACTCTTGTGACTGCCAACCAGGGAAAGGACTCAGACTTCCTGCTTAATTTCAGAATTACCTAGTACAAAATATGCATTGAGTGATTACTCACACTGAATAACCATCAGTAGTGCTGTGCCACAGGGCTGTATTTGTGTACAGTACATTCC
>NW_010196934.1:17487-29875 GCF_000695765.1 Mesitornis unicolor
ACAATGTGCAATCTGATCTTACTCTCTTTTTATTTAAGTCCTCTCATGTTCTACAAAATCAGTCTCAGTTTGTAATAGATACTGTTCTTCACAAGCACTTCACTTCATTTACAAACCATTTAGTTTGATGCTTAATATTACCAGAACAAATATGTGTACATATATTTTTCCCCAGTGATGACCTCAATACCAGAGGATGCAAAGAAAGAAACCCTGTTTACTTTGTAAGTTTTCTATAATGTGTATGCCATTTTCACTCTAGATTTTTCACTGAGAATGGTTGTCCCATTCTCTTGGACACTCTACAAATCCAAAATAAATTCCCAGAACTTCTCCAGCATATAGTCTGAATAATTCAGTACTATCCCCTTCAATTCTGCCAGAACTGACTTACTTCTTAGCTGGTTTTGAGTTCAATGAGAGCTTGTAGGAGCTCTGCAGTTCTGCAGACTAGCTTAGCTTCCAGAGCAGTCTATTTGTAATTAGGTATAGAATGTTCAAATTTGGCTCTATTGTTTAATAAAATTATACACATAAAGCTCAACATTTTTAGGTGATAACTAAACCCCAAATATATTCACAGAACCTACACAGCAGACACTTGCCTGTAATTTCTAACTATGGAATCAATGGTACATAAAAGTAGATTTACCTTCAGCTTGTTTTCCTAACATTTCCCAGTAACTATATGTTAACTAGAGATAAAATTGTTTTGAGATTATCTATGGTCCTAAAAGCACATCAAATAACTAACCAGTTATGGGTGAGCCTTCAGGACTACTGCCTTTTTTCTTTAGGTGTATTATTTCAGTCTTTCTAAATCTGAAATAACTTACTGTCTGTGCGACTTAATTTTCAGCTGCATTGTTGTGAGACAGCAGGCTGCTGAGGTAGGAGAATTTGCCTATAGATTTAAATGTATCCTAGTTAATGCATACCAGCTCAACACATTTTCCACAGGGGAAAGGTGAAATGCAATCTCTGTTTTCTTAATGCTGATTTTCTGGCTGAAGCATAATCAAAACTGTCAGTAGTAATGACACGTTCTTCTTTGGATACACTTGTGTCCAACATGCATTCAGGTTGTCAAAGACAAGGCAAAGACCACTTGCTGTGTGGCCTGAGATTTAGAACGAAGTCTAGGCAGATTGAAAACTTTGCCATTTATTGAAAATTTTTCCATTTATATTATACTGAATGAGAATGAATTTATACATATTGTACAGCACCACAGTCGTAAACTGCCTAGAATCACATATAATGCATTATCTGACAAAAATACAAGGTGAAGGAACAATGAATTATACAGGAAATCTGACCTTTAAGAACTTAATTTCAGGTCATAAATATAATGTTGCTTTTTTCATTACTTTGTGTGATGTAAGCAATTAAATGGCACAAGTATTTTCAAGAAGAAAGTAGTTTCAATAATATTTTTAAAAGTGAGAAAATTCTCACAAATTCTTCTTTCATGATTTAGAAAATATGACAATTTTCTTACAGTTTTAACTTAATGTTTATTTTAATGAATATATTCATGAACTAAATCCTGGCATTAATACATTTTAAATCAAGATTTAAAAATAGCCCAAATTATGAAGCAATTTTCAATAGCAAATGTGAGAAAACATGTAGAATACTAACATTATGAACACACTAAGCTCTTCAAAATAATACCTTAGAAGGGGTATTACAGAATTATGCTTCCAGTGCATTCAAGACAGCATAGGAAATAAGCCACAAATGCGTAAGACTCCACACACTGGCGCTCAGTCCTCTTCCTGCTTGACATCTTCTTGCTTATAGCTTCACTCCCTTGCCAGTACTAGCAGCACCATAAGAAATGTTAATGAAAGCTTCTGAACAGTACACATTACTGTCTGTCATGCAAATCTACTGAATAGTGAAATGCCTTATCATTTTGTTATCTAGGAAAGCTGATTTTCATTGTAAGCCAGTGCTATTTCCTTCTGCTTTAAGCACCATAGTAAAAACTAAAATAATTTATAGAAGAGTGCATTTTTTTCCAAGAAATTAAAAACTTCCTATTAAATATTTCAAAGGAATCTAACTAGATATCCCATCCATTTCAGTAAGTCTCTATTAAACCATCTTTGATAGATAAGTATGGTTATACAAATTGAATGTTTTTCTTCCCAAAATCAGAGAGAAGTGTACCAGAAAATGTTCCATGACATCTTCTACGTTCTTTTATTTGTATGAATTGCTTTTTTTCTTTGCTGCCCATATGAAGGCAGCAAATACTTAATTTAAACTATCTGTAATTCAGAAAATTAGAAAGGTCATTTTTTTTCAAGACCACAAACTAGACATTCTTGTAGTGATATTATTTAAACAGTAAAATGTCTATTTTCAAAATAATGGATGATAGGGTGTCTCCATTTAAGGGTCAGAGAGAGAGGGAGAGCAGGATTTTCTCTCTATTGCCCCTACCCCTCCCAGAGGGAGGATTAAGAGAAGGGAATAGAGAGAGAGAATAATAATAATAATAATAATAATAATAACCCTTAAACCATAACATAGGGTTTGGTACAGAAGTCTCCTTCCATCAGACAGGAGGCAAGTATATTATTTTGAAGAACTGAACATTAGTACTTTGAATGTTTATCATAAACTTTTGAGAAAAGAGCCTTTAATAGCTATGTGAGTCAACAATTCACCTTCTACATGTAACTGAGATTTTGCTTCACTTGAAACTACTTACAGAATGCACTTTCCACTGGACAGTATATTTGGAGTAAACACAAAAGCAAATGTCTTGTAGCTACAGATACCTCAAAGTTATGATTGATGAAATGAAAATAAAATGTTCTGATTTCTCAGAAGAGACACTAAAACAGGATATGAAGAGCCTGGACCCTCCAGGTGTGAATGGGACAGTATAATCCTTTTACCATATCCTTTTAAAAACTTTGAAAGAGGCATCCGAAAAGAATTACTCATTTTTAGAGAAACACCTCTTTTATGTAAATGTTGACATAGCATTCTTGTACTGTCATGGAGATGCTGCACCATTTGTCACTTGGTAGTTCATTGCAGAAAGAAGGCGGAATATGAATTTATTTGTTAAGAGAGAGTCTATTGGGGTGTGCTGGTAGCCAGAGAGCTTTTTATGTTAGAGTGAAACATAATAGAGTGATCACTTATACGGATAAAAAATTACTTTCAAAGAGCCATTTCCCATAGGTGTTGGTACACTTGTTCCCATTCATACTGAGCAGTGTGAATGATCAGTTCAAAGGACAAGAATTAAAATATGTTCTCTGGGTTTTTTCCACTGTGCTGCTTGATAGAAAAGACATTCAAGGCCTTCTGCACTGCCACTCAGCAGCTCATAAAGAATGTTACAGCTTGTGTAAGTGTCAATTAGAGATAATTACAACCTCAGTGACCTGTCTTGCCACTAAAACACTTAGCAGACTTTATTCTGTCTTTACAACATGGACACTGGGGGCACAATCCTGATCCCAGTGACACATAAATCAGAAGACACTGCATTGAAGCCAACCAAGTTACACCTTCATAAATACGATGTAAGGCAGGAAAGGAAATTGGATCATTTTCTTATAAGTTGGCTATGATTTTGCAAATCCTTTAGCTTTGTGTCTTACCTTTGAGAGTATTCAAATGCAATGATAACTAGAGATAAGTCAGCCAATAGATGTAATGGGATTCCATTGTTTTTCATGCCAGACAATGAGAGAACACTAACAGAAGAGAATCCTGTGGGAAATACCTGTAAGCAAGCGTAGGTACTTTAAACAAATACCTCTACTTCTGTCATCTGAAGTTGTCCTGAGCTCTAGCTAGTGCTTGAGCTTTCAGCAGTGCCACAGTGCAAACATCCTGATGCTCCATTGCCTCAAGAGCCAGGACTTTCTATAAAAGCAAGAACATAAATTATTACTTAGTTTGGGTCCTGTACTTCAGTAAAAGATTTCAGTTCCCAATTCAGATATCTATGGTCAAAAATGTGTCCTAGTTCCATTTTTTATTCTCTGCAAGTCTGTTGCAGATTTCTAATTCTCTCTTCCAGTCCTACTACCAATGCTTCATGGTTTATAATTTTCTATGGAGCAGGCAATCCTTTCCCCAAATCAGTGAGTAACTATGTTTGCTGCCATCCTTAATTTAATTTGTTATTTCTTTGTTTGAAACCCAGAGGACGATTTTTTCACTGTAAATTAAACCAAGTGAATTCTCCAGCAGGTATGGTATAGTTCCTGTGAACACTGATTGCTTCTCATTATTAATATTTCCATTATATTAACCAATGCATTTCTTCCTATTTGCATTTCAGACAGGAGTAACTTCCTTAGCTGGAAGTATAATGCATAGAAGATTATTTTAAAGGAGCAATTTGGTCTTCCTTTGCCATTTAACATTCACATATTTGTGAAAACTGCCCTTGTACTACTAAGAAATAAATAAAATAAAATTAAGGATATTACCATATTCACATAGTTTTTTATATGTATTTACATCTTACTCTACCCATGTTTGCTATTATGCTTTGCAAATCAGCAAGTAGGGAACTTAATTTACACAGTTGTGTCATATAAGTATGCAGATATCTCTGGCAAATGGCTCTGAGCATTTTCACGCTTCCATTGATTTCACTTTTCTGCAAGCCCAAGCTCTGAGCAATGAAAAGACCCGATACCTAGAAGACACCATACAGGGCTGCCAAAGATTAATTGTATGATGTTGTCTAGTTTTCAAATTAGTACACTAATAGCTAAAGGATGCAAACCGGAGATCCTCAGTTCTTGGATTTTTTATTTGTCTCTGAATCTCCCTTTTGGTTTCAGTGTTGTCATTTTAAGACCAGATTGCCTACTTTCCTGCCATCCAGGAGTCTTCCTGTGCTCAGCTTTATATTCCTGAGACCTCATTTTCACACATTGTATCTGACTTCCCACTGACATTGATCTGAGTTACAGGCCATTAATACCACAGAAAATCAGGAACCAGGCATTTAGAAATGCGTACTGCAAGCAACATGAAGTCAGTGGACATTGAGCTGTTATCAACCTTTCTGAGCTCCTGCAACAGTTTATTTGGGTAAAAGAAGGATACAATCTACCTCATATGACTATTACACAGATTAATTAATGTTGTAGGCACCTGGAAGATTATAAGGATTCAGTTATGGCTATTACAGTTATTATTCCCGTGTAATAACAACAAAGAGATTTAAAACTGATTTATGAAACCTTCCCTTGCAAAGTGCAGCAGACATCCAGTTCGAGTACTCTTCAGGCTCACCATTATATCTGGCTGCTCAACATTTTCAGCATCAAAGAAAGTCATCGCCTAATACTTTAGCCCTCTTAAAGAATTATCTATATTTATGAGTACAAGGATAAAATGAGATATTTTTCTAGGTAATGGCCACTTATTGATGCTGAATTAGCAACCTAGATAGTTATATATGTGACAGGAACAAAAAAGAAAATAAAGCCAGGCATGTGTACTGTTAAAACAGTATGGCTATGGATTTCTAACCGTGGGGATTCATATTAAATCTGCATTTTAACCCCAATGTTTCTAGTTTCCTTCCTAAATCTGACATTGTATTTTTCTGTGCCTATGCAGTCAACTTTCTGCATCTCACTTTCAGGTCCATAAGTGGTCACAGGAATTAGTCACTAAAATGTAATTTATTACATTTGCAAAACACTTTTTGGACATTTCAGTGAAAGATACCTGAGAAAGACATAAAATTACTATGAATATCACACATCTTTTCTACGTGATACTAATTCAAAATTCTAAAATTTTGGCTCAAACTTTAGTGAAAGCATCCAATTTAGCTACAGAAAGATTGTAAGAGGAGGGTCACAGTTAGCTGTTAGTTGACAAATTCAGAAAAGCAACTAAAGAGAAAAAATACTTTAAGAATTTCAGCGTTGTCTCTCTGGTCGGCAGTGACTAACACTATTTTTCTTAATTCTTTCCCACTTTTTCGCTTTAAGTCACCACTACTTCAGCTTACATTGATATATGAGATGTGTCTTTGCAATTGGGTAGGTCTGAACAAAGAGTCCCTGAACACGGTGGACAGTGTTTGTGACATTCAACCACATTTTACACCTTTCAATTAATGACATATAACCCTGCTCCAACTGTATTTGTATGCTTTTTAGTGAAATTAAAGAATGAAATGTAGGTGCCTGAACAAGCATACTGAAGAAAAAGACCATCCTGCATGAAAACAGTTGTTAGGAAAAAATGCAGTTCAATCATATCAATGAAAGCAGGAACCTTTTCTTCTCAGAATTGGAGTGTTCTTATAATTTGGCAACTGCAATGACACGCACACTGACTGCACACACTTGCATTAGAAAATGCAAATTGTCCTAAAAGTAGTGGGCAGATGTCAGATGAAGTAATGGGAAAGGTGCAAGGATACATTGGACATTAAAAAAAGCTCTGATAAAATGAATGCTTGTAGGGAAGATTATCATAGGAACCTTGCAAAGAGCAGGCGGTTATTGAGTAGAGAGGGATTGGCCCTGCCAGGCTAGAATTTCAAGAGTCGATACACATAATTTCATAGGTGCTTTTGTTTATTATTTTATTCAGGTTGTAAATAATCTCTTTTAAGAATTCTCAGCCAGATCTTGAGACACTTGAGTACATAGCAACTAATTTGGTTAAAGAAACAATTCTGATATTAATTCTAAACTTAAACTGAATCTGATTTTTTATGAATCATCATTGCTTAAATGATTTAAAAATATATTCTCCTTATAATTTATTTCTTCACCTGCTGGTTTTGGATAACAACAAGCAGAATACCAAGGTAAAGAACACTCCTTTGCTATTTCAAGCTCTCTTAATACCAGAAAGAAGAAATAAGGCTGATATTCATATAGGAATTTCTAGAGATCTCAGTATGATGAATAAGCTCTTACGGTATGATTGCTAACTCTTAAAAACCAAGACATAAACAAACAAAAGAGTTAAGAACCCTCAACAACAAAAAGAAAGTGCTCATTAGAGAAGCCAGTATAAAAAGACTTGTCCAGGACTGTTGTAGTTCACAGCTGCACCCTTTAAAAAGCTAGTTATCGTTAATTCTCCCCCTACTTTCCAAGGCATGCTGTCTGAGGTCTCTGTAAATAGGCAGCCCTTCAGTGGATGCAAATTAATAGGTTATAGCTAGTGTCAGAGAAGCTTATATATTCAAGTACTACCTCATAGCAAACAACTACTTTTCTAGGTGCTGAAATGAGGGCATCAAGAATTAAATTAAGGTTTTACACAGAATGCAGTAGCAGAGAAGATGAAGAAAAAAAGCTCTAAACAAGACCAGTGTCGTAAACAGTCCAAATACTTAAGATCCAAAATGGCTACCAAAAGTGTCTCAGAACATTTAACATGTATAAATTTAACCACCTTATTAAATCAAGTTTATTAGAAACATAGTTTCTAACGTGAACAAAAAGGCATATACAGTTTACTAGTTTGGAACGGTGTGATTTTGACTTAATCCTTGATACAACTTTATCTGATCTACTTAATTCCTTTTACTTTGATATTGGATACTAAAAAAAAAAAATTCTGATTAAGTGTGGTTTCAAAACCTCATAAAACTAAGAAGTATGATCATCTGTGACTATTCTCAAGGAATAAGCTTGATTCATTCTTGCAGTATCTAGAAGTTTCTTTCAAGGTCTTCTACAGTAAGTTCACAAAACATACCAACTTGAGCGCAAAAAAATTGTTCTGAAATTTTAAGAGTAAATAATTACATAAAATGACCACTTTTCATCTTAAAGATGTCAATAACTTACTGGTCTCAGACTATCCCTTAAGACAGCTGTTTTAAAACAAAAGATTTTACAAATTATAATAATGATAATGCATGTGAATTGTAGAGAGGCATAGAGAATGAAATAAAATGGCTGTATTAAATGACAATGGAAATGTGAGCTTTAACTGATTAAAAAGACATTTTTATTCTTGTTTTGTGATTTTTCAGAAAATAAAGTGTATGGAAGAATTTTCTTTTATTATCATAGTTTTTGGGACATTAGGAGAAAAGAGAAGCTCTGCATCATGAAGATCCTACTTTCTGAAGCTCCTTTCTACATCTTTCAATTAGGCTACTAATCCTCTCAATTGTGTGTAGCCGAGAAATCACATAAACTTTCCATGCTAATTTGTTCTGCTCACATTTATTACCTGTGAACTTAACAGCAATAGACAGAGGTGAATGTAATACAACCTTAAAAAATGAAGTTTCTCTTCTGCCTTTAAAAAAAATAAGTAGGATTGATATTTAAGATTATTAACAACAAAGGTAACCATGGTATATAGAGAATTATCTCATAAGAAACAAAATGTTCTATAATCTAAAGGACACAATTCTGTAGACAAATTTTCCTGAAATGTTGGCAATCTTTTAAGTTAGCATCTGGGTAAGTACTTTCAAATGCTGACTAAATACTTTCAAACACATTATCTATTTGAAGGAATTCATCATTTAGTTGGCCAAACTTTGTTTATAACATTAAGTTGCTGCGAATGGTAAAAGTCACATTGAATCTTATGGGCTCAAGAACGGTGGAACATTAGGCAGCACAGTATGACATTAAGCTGAGTTTGTTTGAGACAAGATACTGAGATGAGTACTTTAAACTTTTCATTTCTTTGACAGACAGTGTGTGAGGTCTTCTGAGAATTTTCTCAACACTGCAGGGGCAGGTGGCAAACCAGAAAGGGATATGTTGAAGACTAGAGAAAGAGACTAGTTAGAAATAGGTTGATTTAACCATGCAAATCCTCTGAATTTAAGAAGACTGACCTTAGCAAAGCTGATAATCAAGGACGTAACAGTAATAAAGTGAGAGGGAAATTAGAAGAGTAAAATGGATGTTGAAGAAAAAAATGAAAGAGTTTCCAATACCCAGAAGCCATGAAAATACATTTGGAAGACGACGACTGCAATAGAACCAACAGATCTTCTAAATCCCCGCAAAGCAGTGCAGGAAGATAAGAATGCTACTGAGAAGTTAAGTGAATCTTTGCATTAATTTTAACTCAAGAATTTTTGAAAAATTACTATGAAAGCTGCTATAATATATGATGTTACTAAAGCCCTACATGCTACAAAAAGTTTCCTGTAACTTCATGCATAAAAACCAAGATGTATGCCACCCCAAAACTGCAACACCCCCCATTTTTTTCCTATAAATATTCAGTATTCCACAGAAATGAAGGGAAAAAAGGCAATGTCTTATATATTTAAATAAGTGGAACTGGAGCTCATTAAGTTTATCTATTTTTAGAACCTTGTCTGAAGTGGATCATTAAAAATATAACAAGAAGAAGTGAGAAATTTCAAAATACAGTGGTATTTTAAAAAGAAAAAAAATTACTTCATAAGTCAGTCACATGCTAAAACAATTAATAAATTTTTAAAAAAGGTAAACTGGCACTTCTTTAGACTTTTAGGAGTTCTGAATCCTCAGGAAATGAAACTAAATAGTTTCGTGTGGAGTGCTGGCTCTCCCAGCGCGGCCGTGATCTTGTGGATGTGATCAACCCAGCGTACGAATAAGGGTCATCTGCAACTTTAAGGAAGATAAGAGCTGGACTTTCTAACCGCAAGTAGGCGTACCGTCAGTACGTCAGGACGCATGGACAGCAACCAATTAGTTATATGTATTCGCTGCGTGCTTTGCTCGTGACTATCTCGTGACTAAAACGGAGATTATAAAAGCTGTGTAACTCTGCTTAATAAATGAGAACGACCATACTTATATTGAGAATACCTCGTTACTCCGGGTAGTCCTACTCCCACTCCCAACAGTTTCGAATAGGTTTTGGACAAGGTAGGATCAAAAAGCACCTTATAGGAAAAAAAAAGTAGTTTAGGATAATACAGGCAACCCTCAATATGGAAAAATATATAAGATGATTGACTGAACATCCTTATTATGCCTTCATTTATTCTTCCTAGTGAATTAGAAGAGAGGGCAATGAAACTGAAATCTGAAAAGTACAAGAAAAAAAATCTGTTGTCTGGGTATGAGGAGGTCCATGAAGAATTTCTGAGGGAGAAAATGAACTAGATGAATGAGCAACACGACAGCAAAATTTATCAATACTGATCATGCTGGAGGGAACTACCTGAAAAATACATTTCACAATGCAGCTTTCTAAATTAACCATATATAAATTAACCAATGGAACACTAACCATCCTACATTTTTCTTAGTAGAGGTCATTGTTAACGTGCTGCTGCAATAATAAAAAGTAATTTGTTACATTGCAATATGTTACAACAACTTGAATGATGATGGAGTGAACAATGTAACACCTATATTTAAATCAATAGCCTTTGCCAAGATAGCAAAAGTATATTTCAAAAGAGGATGTGATAGGCATGATGAAAACAAAGTAAAAAAAACTCCACTTCTAAAGATTGGAAGAGTTGCATGCAAAAGAAGATGAACAACAGAAGGAGTTAACACAAAATAACAAATAGGTTTAGATGTGTATATGATAAATAGTAATGTTAAACTGAAAACTTGTGGTTTTTCTGTTATAATCCAAGATTAAAGAGGTACTTAGTTTCAAAGTGAAATAATCTAAATTTTAAGAGTAAACACTTCTTCACATACTATGGGCAAAACCACAAAATACTTTGCCAATGAAAATCAGTAATTCAACAAAAATATATAAATATAAGAAATATTTGCTAATCAAGACTACTTGATGTTGATAGCGTTTTTTACATGGATAATTTCCTTCATGTTTTAACTCAGATTGTAATTCTTAGAGATCAATGAGAACAGAAGGCTTCTTCAGATTAGTCTGCCTCAGAGCTATTTTAAATTTTTCTCAAATATCTGGAGCTAGACACATTCAGAGATGTGTATGACCTTTCATGATAATTTCTGTGTTCTAATGTTTCATTGTAGCACATAAATAAAAACTGATGGACAGGAAAATCAGAGAGAGGAGATAGAAAATGCAGCAGAAATATATTTACATTGAACACTAGTATCTTTCATTTTACTGAAGGAAAGCTAGTTCCTCTTTTACAGAGCACCATGAAAGTCCATGTCTTTCATCATGAGGAACAGAAGACTTGAAGTGTGACAAATTAAGTACGAGGACAGAGTTGAAGGTTACTATTTTCATAAGGAAAAGAAAAATATTTACATTAGTTGATATTTAATTGTGATACACTTTTTATGGTTAAAGTTTTTTTGTGTGTTACTGTTATTTTTCATAGGATTCAAACCCATACATATTAAAAAATAAACATTCATGTATTAAATCCTAATGCAAACCTACTTAAGCTTCACTGCCATCCCCCCATTGTATGGGCAAAAGAGTCTTTGTATCCAAGACCATGTAACCATACAGAAATGTGCTTTCCATATAAGAGCTTTCTAACTACACATTCTTGCTTCCTGAGACTTTCTGTTTGGTTAATATCTGAAAAGCCAATCTCCAAGCTTTTTTTGAAAGTTAGGTCTGTAATACACTTCTAGATTCTGAAGTCTATCCGTTTTGTGATTAGTTTTGCACTGTAATGAAGAGGCTCACTTCTTTAAGATCAGTTAACTCACATCTGCATAGATTGCTAAAAAGTCCACACAACCAAAAGAACCCTCTGCAGATCTGGGAGACTTAGCTGTAAGTACATAGTAGTTTTTCTTCAAAAATGCTTAGCTGAATTAATTTAAATTATTTTTTTTCCTGTTTTACTAATTATTAATCTAAGTTTTGATAGTAAATCAGATCAGTCTTATTGAGGTAAGTAGTGAGGAGCTACTTACAGCTTGTACACTGTAGGTGTACATGCAAAATATGTGTGATGAAATAGGAAATAGACCTTACAAGATCTTATGAGACCTGGTCAAGACCTTTCAAAATGCCTGCAGATATTTTATTTTGGGCCAAAAAGCACCACTGTTTTTCCTGCAAAACATATTTTCTAAATATTGAAGCAAACATGCTGCTCTCATCACTTAAGGAATTCCTCAAGTGCAGAGGGCAAGAATTACTTTTTAATCAGGGTCTTCAAATCATATATAGAGTTATGAAGTGGATCTATGGTCACTTACCTAAAGAACTGGACTCAGAAATCATTAAAAGTATACTCTGAAGGTTTAATTCTAATCCTCTATTTCAAGTTTTCAATACAAATGTTCTATTTAGTGTACAGAAGACTACGTAGTCTTCTCCACTGGCACAGAAATGCTGTACTTTCACCCATCAGACCTCTGTTTTGCTTTTAAGAGGGTACTATGAATAGTTAAGTATTTGCTGTGATTTAGGTAATGTCATTTTACCATATAAAATGTAATCAAATTCATTGTGTATGTGTTTGTAAGGGAAA
>NW_010196934.1:29906-38823 GCF_000695765.1 Mesitornis unicolor
ATGTTTTGGTAGTAAGACTTTTTTCTTCAATTCATGTTGCTAAAGCTGTGTCTGGAGAAATAAAGACATTTTTTCTCTTATTTCTTATAATGGGAATCTAACAAGAACTTTAATTAGTATCAAGAATTTTTCCCTTACTTTCCAGATTTCAAAGTCATCATTCAGTATTTCTCAGTCATGATTTTCTATTGGACCTCTGTCATGTTATTTCTTTAAAATAATTTACACAGTACTGTCTTATTTTCAATTTTGGTTAACCCATTTTATTGCCATAATAACAGAAATCAAAATAACTAAGAATCATCAAATTCTTATTAGTAGCTAGGTCAGTCATTGACTGGAATATTTTCCCAGTTACAACTGTGTGTAAAGATGCTAGTGGAGAGGTCTTGTCTCTATTCAGTGTATACCTGAAATAGTAATTAAAAAACTATTCCTGCTCCCTTTAGTTATTCCTTGATTTCTTCTTCCAAAACATCTATTTTGGAAATAAAGTTTTAAATTTCCTCCCTGCATTTATTACTGTAGCACATTGCATTTCTTTTGAGATTAGAATAAAATCTTTTTTACCAGAAAACATAAGGTCCTGATCTTTCTGATGCAGACCCTGTTCAAGTTAACTTCTTGACACTTAAAAATCCCATATTTGATGGGCCTAGTCTTGTAGATACCACACACTTTTCCAGATAGTCTGGAATGTCTTTCCTTTTGCCCTGGGAGATACAAGACACACCCAGTATTCACAGAATCACAGAATCACTCGGTTGGAAAAGACCTCTGAGATCATCATGTCCAACCGTTCCTGTCTACCCACTAAATCATATCCTTAAGTACCTCATCTACCCGCTCTTTAAATACATCCAGGGATGGTGACTCCACCACCTCCCTGGGCAGCCTGTTCCAGCTTCTGACGACCCTCTCAGTAAAGAACTTCCTCCTTATCTCTAACCTGAACCTCCCTTGGCACAGCTTGGTGCCGTTTCCCCTTGTTCTATCCTCCATCACCTGGGAGAAAAGATCAGCACCCACCTCTCTACAACCTCTCTTTAGGTAGTTGTAGGTGGTGATGAGGTCTCCCCTCAGCCTTCTCTTCTCCAGGCTAAACAACCCCAGTTCCCTTAGCCGCTCATCATAAGGCCTGTTCTCCAGACCCCTCACCATCCTTGTGGCTCTTCTCTGAACACGCTCCAGAATCTCAACATCATTCTCATGTTTGGTGCTGTAAATTTCACAATGCTTTTGCAAGTATTATACTGCACATCAAAGTCCTTTCCCAGAAGATACTTCTATTTGTTTGGTTTGGTTTTTTGTTTGTTTGTTTTAATTATTCTTTCCCTGGCACAGGATGCCACTAAGAAACTTCAGTATGAAAATTCTCAGCAAAAGAGTGTGTGTGTGCGCGCGTGCGCGCGCGCGCACGTGTTAATGAACAGGATTCAAATGACTCTGACCATGGTTCCTAGCTCTGATATTGGTTTTCTGAAAGATCTTAATTCATGTCCTCTGCTCCCCTAGCTGCAGAATGTGTGCGAGTGTATTGATTTCTTACCCTGCCCACTTGAGATTTACTTTCGAAAAATCACCATTCAAAAGGTGTTTGATGATGATGATGTTACACTCTGTATGAAGAGTGCCAGGATATTGGGGAATATGAACCTGAAAAATAAGCTCAATATTTTTGTTGTTACATTTCTGCAATATAGAATTCATAGACACTACTAAAAGAGAAGCTGTTACTTGTAAGTCCATGAAAAACAGTACATGGTAGCAGATTTTCCAGTGTTTTGTTGTGATTTTAGAAATGCTGCATACTATTTTCCACAGGGAGGCTAGCAAATAAAAAATAAGCTGAAGTTGGCAATTAGAGAAATTTAGCTAAACCTTGTTCAGTTTATCAAGCATTTAATTTCGTGTACAAAGAAATCATTAGCGCTTCTATCATCCTGAATGAAAAAAGAAAAAAACTTCTGGAAAAGAGGCTGTACAACTGTCTTTAAAAGGTGTGATATTCCTGTGCTTTCCTGAAACATTTACATAGGCTAACTAAACACGTAGTTTGACTTCATAAAAAGACTACCAATTGGTGAGAGAGATTGCACGGGTGGTTTGAAACAAAAAGTTGTTCCTCACTGTTCACTAGGAAAGAAGGCTTCTGTTTCTATTTCAAAGGTTGGACTGACACTGCTGTGAAAAATATTCTGCTAAAACTGTTTAATGGAAGAGCAGAGAGGACCAAATCAACTGGCATCCTCCAGCAAGGAGGACTTGCACTGGTCAAATGATGCTGCCCACCTCACTGCTGCCTTGGCCTCCCAAGAGACTTGATTTCCCTTTTAACACACAACAGGCTGCTCTGACCTGAGCACCATTGGGCTGGGGCAGCTGCCTTCACATCAAAGTGGGGGTGTAGGTCATCAGCCCAACTACGCACAGGTCATATAAACCATTTAGTCACAAAGCAATAATTTGGAGACTAAATTTATTTTTAAAGCACACTAAAACCTTCAAATCAAAGTCAAAATACTTTAACAATTTTAAGTTTGAATAGGTGTATTGAAAGTTTGAATTTAAATTACAGGTTAAGCTACTTCAAGTAGATATATAATTTGAGAGTATAAGAAAGATGGGATTTCTTCTTTTGCTAAAAAGTGTTTATCATGTGAACTGCAGAAAGGAAAAAGCTTCTTGTTGTGTGTGCATTTCTCACCATTACTTTGCAACTCCCAAAGTCACACAGCAAATCAGTTGCTCAGATAGAAATAGCTCCCATGTCTCATGATGCAGTCTGGTGTCCTTTCCTAAAAACCCCACAAAACTTCTGTTAATAAGTTGTCAACTGCAGTTTATTCCTTCAGGTTAGAAGTTTGAACCTAATTCAAGCTACTAGTACTCTGAAGTTACTAAATCTGACTCTGCATGGATCAGTTCTATTCAAGTGTAACTTTTGTTACATGCAGAGTAAATGGAAGGAAAATTGGACGTGCTGCCATTTCCAAAATATACTAAATGGAGCTTACTTTGCAGTGATCAGTTAAAAGTTCTATCATAGCTAACACTAACTCATTTAAAAGTGTCAGCAAAAAAGAAAAGGAGTTCAGGTATTCACAGAAGTTTTGAGGAGGTAAATATTGACAGAGTACGTTTGTCTTAGTGAAGCTGTGTCTACATTTCTCATTTCTTTCTTACCTAAGGCTATCATGTAGGCATCTACAGTTAGCACATAATTCACTGTAAAGAGGCAAAGTAAACAATGTTAGAAGTGTCTCCTTCAGGTATTTCACACTGTTGTTTAAAAGCAACAGCTCAATAATGATTTCCTGCTGTGGCACTCAAGGCCATTGCAGATTCACACCAATTTGCAGCTTCAGCAGATTGTGGCAGGTGCAGGTTCGCTGGTCACATAAGAATGTACTTGCACTTGATATCCACATGTGAATCCCTTGCTTGCCACTGGGACGACACTTAAAAGCACTGCTGGCACAAGGATGAAGGAACTTCAGAACATTGTACAAACTGATGGTGAAACTGTGACAAGACCACCCTCCTGCCAGTTTGCACTCATTTCCCCTAATGAGTTTTCTGTTTTGTTAAGTCAAAGTTTCAGTGTGCACAGGTCTCAAACTTTACTTGTAAGGAGATTATTCTACCACTGAATGTACTTTGCAGTCAGAATTTCATCCTATTTTTTCTTTATAATCAGAAATTTATTTTTTTTCTCTTGATTGTCTTCTTTGTTATTAAACAGCTATATTTATGTAATCATACTATATACATCCATTCTTAGTGCCTCTGTAATTCTGCATGGGATTTTTTCCTCAATTTATGTGCAGCATATCATATCTTTCTGCTAACAAGTGGCCCATAACAGTGTAAAAAGTCATTCACAGATCATTGTATGTACTCCTATTGATTTCAGAGAATTTTGTGTGGATTAGACCCTTAGAGAAGTTGATCTTCCTCTCATGGAAATCAGCAGCAGGACTGATGTGCAGTAGGATCAAGCCAAGAAGCAGATTATTTTGCTGCTCCACACCCCAATGCCTTTGCAGACAAAAATTGCTTATTCTTTTTTCGTACTACATTACAGTCTCACATCTAATCTGTGATCCATCCAATCTCTAAATCTCTTCAGCACGCCTGCCTGCTAGAAATCTTTCCTCTATTGACTGTCTATATGTTTGTATTATTTTCCCATGGATCTATTGGGCTGGACAAAAGGTAATTGCACTTTTTTTCTGGGTAAATGAAAGGCAAATGGGAAACAAAAACTGTATTAAATGATATATTTTCTATTTTGTTCAATTACCTTTAGCCATCTTTCAGGCAAATTCATGATTCCGTGCTCAAAAGAGTTCTTATCTTTTTTGGAAAAAAACCAGTTCCAAGAACTATTTGAGATCTTCATCAGCAGTGAAGTTTTTACCATTCAAGGCATTTTGTAAAGAACAAAAAAAATCATAGTCTGATGGTGCCAGGTCTGGCAAATATGGTAGATGTGGTAACACATCCCATCCAAGCTGCAACAACTTTTGATGAGTGACCAGACTTGTATGTGGTCTAGTGCTATCATGGCAAAACACCACCATTGCGATTCTCCAATTCTGGATCTTCTGTTTGATGGCATTCTTTAATTTATCCAGTTGATGACAGTATATGTCCAAATTAATGGTTTGGTTCCTCAGAAGCAATGCAAAATATACAATACCTTTGAAATCCCACCAGACTGACAGCATAAACTTCCTTTGGTGAATATCTGCTTTTGAAGTGCTTTCAGATGGTTCATCATGCTTGTCATTGTTGTAGACAATCCATTTTTCATCATCTGTTATCATAAGTTTCAGAAATGGATTGGTCTTTTATGTTTCAAGGGAGAATTGCAGATGTCAACGTGCTTAGTGGGATGCATTTCTTTCGGTTCATATGGTACCGAAATATCAAGCTTTCTAATATATCCAAGTTGTTTTAAATGGTTTTCAACACTCAATTTCAATATGTTAAGATTATCAGCAGTCTCTTGTGTCGTTAATGCTGATTGGATTCGATCAATGCCTTTATTTTGTCATTATCAACCTCGATTGGCCTTCCTGTGCATGATGCATATTTAATGTCAAAATCTCTGGACTGAAATTTAGCACACTAATTCTGACACTGTCATAGTTTTAAAGCATCTTCACCATGCATATAACATAGCTTTTTATAAGTTTGCACTGCATTTTTCCTTTTCTGAAGTGATACAGCAAAATATGATGAAAATGTTCCTTTTGATTTCCCAGTTTGAAATTGACGCCAAATAAATACTTAATGAAATTGTGCACTTTCTATTTCTTTAACAAATTTGAACTGTCAGCTGTCAAGTTACATAATGAATTTGCAATTTAAAATTAAGTTAGTTACATTTCAAGACATTTGTGTCCATCTATTAAAAAAACCCTGCCGTTACTTCTTGGCCAACCCAATATTATACTGAATTTGCCCAATTTATATTTTTCTTTTTTTTTTCCCTATTCCAAATGCTTCTTGACATTTCTCTTCCTTTATTGCTGCTCACAAACTTCCACAATGATCAGAAGAACTATATTGTGGTATTGCTTTACAGAGTATTCAACTGAAATCACAACCAATTATTATACAAGAAAGCATTTTCATTTATTAGCCTTCAGGAACAATTTTTAGGCTTTTGTGTGCTTTATGATGTTCCATAATTCACTGACTTTTAACATTTCCCTCCTGAAGGAACCTGGTCTAGTCAATAGGAAGCTTTAATTGGAGGAGAAGAAGAATTTGCTGAGCTAAAAAAGCTGGTTCTAATAGGAGTCAGGTTTTACAATGAGAAGGTTGAAATGTTGCAGGGAGAAAACTGCTCATTACCAGAAAAATGTCTGAATCTCAAAGGGTATTTATTTCACTGGAAAAAAATAATGTTTTCAGGGAAGAAAACTCATAATTTATTAGCTACTAATTGCAAATTAACAGCTCATAGTAGTTTTTCTTTGAAAGAATTAATGGGAACATAGAAAAACATATTTACTTTCCATAATTTTACTTAACTAAGAACTGTTCAGGCTGCAGATAAAATTATTGTTCAAAAAGGTTAAATTATTGTAATTCAAAAAAGTTTGCAGATGCTTAATTTTATGTATTGTTATGCATGTATGTAACTTTGAAAACATTGAGTAAGTCCACTGACTCCCTTGGCACTGATGGTGTTGTATGAGGTTTAGAGAAAACCCTGATTGTTTTGCACAATTTCCAGCCTTAGATTTCTATTTGGATGCCTGAGAATTCTACTTGGACACTTGAAGCCTGAATCTGATTTCATTTATTTTGTCTAATTTAAACATAACTTGCTGCATAGTCTAAATATCCACAATAACAACAGGAACTTCTAATATATTGGTTGCAGAGTAAGATAATAACTTCAGACCATCTATTTAAAGAGAAGTGGCATGGCAATTTTTTCCAAGTTTTATTTTTGATGCTTGCTATAATGTATTATCATTCTAGGATGTACTGGACTAATGGTACTATCTAGTCTATCCCAGAAGCCACAAATAGTCCAGAGATATTTTTTTAATGTCTCCCACATGATGTTTTCAATTAGCTCATCTTAGTCAGGAGTCTTCATTTCCCTCCCTTACACCAAAGAATCCATTTAGTTCAATTGTAAAGAATAAAATGCAATTCCTATTATCAAGAACAGTTACTGTAGCAGGACAGAAGCAATATGAGTCTTCATTGCTTATGTGTTATCTGACCTTCTCTCTCATTCTAGCTCATTTGGTTTAGCACTTACCTTTTCTCCTGTGTCTCAGAGGAACAGCATCCTTGACGTTGGAACTGTCATTCACTATGGGCAGTGTCCAGCACACTGGGATTCTCATTTATTTAAAGCCTCTTTTGGGACTTCCACAGATATACAGCACATACTTATAGGGCTGCAATTTTGAAGTACTTGCACGAAGATGCGGGAATAAAGGGCTGAGGCAAGCACTGAAATCCTGAACAGAGGGGAAGAACATTTTTGCTGAGGTGAGGGCCTAAGCATTCAAAGAGTGTTTCTCAGAAACAAGGGAAAACAAGGACAGAAACAGGGGAGCCTCTGTATCACAAAATCTGCAGCCAAAATGAAAAAAGACTAAAAGACTTCTATTAGTGGTACTTAGGTAAACACTGGCATTAAAAGGCTCAACATCAGAGAATTCTGTTCCCTCTATAAGGGCGTACAAGGAGGAACTAACTGTAGCAAGTCTGAATTATTATGTTGCCTACCCATATTTCTATATTGTCTTAGCTATGGTCTTCTACTTTCTGAATGTATTAATGAATAATATGGTGAACCATGCCCATTAAAGGAAAGCAATAAAAGAAACTATACACACATCCCCAAAACAACCATCCCTCAGAAAAAAAAAACAACAAAACCAAGCCAAAACAACAAAAAAATTGTTTGGAAATGGATTGTCCTGAGTTTACAAGGCAAGAACTAGATTTATAACCATCAAGATGAGGTCAGCAGGCCACTTCAGGTATTACCTTCTAGGATTTCTCCTTGAGGCAAAAGCTTCTCTTTCCATGCATGATCCCATGACTGGAATATTTGAAGGGTTTGGATCATCCTGTCCTACTTCAGACCATGATTTCCATGTGTCCCAGCAAGCCTGCAGAAAACCAGGATGAGGGATGATAGCAAATGTTTCATTCACAGTATTGACAGTTAATCCAAAAAGTTGCTTCTGCTGCCACTATCATGTGCTAGGAAGAGTACATTTACCAATAAAAACAAAACCTAATAGAAGACAATCTATTAATAATACAGAGTATTTTGTTCTGGATAGTCTGGTAATTTCTCTACAAACATGATCTTTTCCCTTTTTAAGATAGACAAGAATGTATGTTCTTACCAGAGTTTCTGGAGACTTTTCACTCCTATCAGACATTGTTTCTAATTTACCTACTGTGGATATTTTGTCATACTTCATTCCTACACTGAAATAAAATAGAAATTTAACTAGACAGATGGACTGGTTAAGTTAAGAAACATTCATCATTCATCATTAACATTTCTTTTCAAGGCTGAGTAAATTGAATTATTATTAGAACAGGCAGCATTTGAGGTAGATTTGTGCAATACTTACATACAAGGGCAATTTTTTTTATTGGGTGGAAAGTTTGTACTTTCATTTACATTTTTTCCCTCTAATGGCAATGAGACCTAAAATCCTCTGTTTCTAAAGGTATGAATTAATCTTGTGAGTGTACCGAGACTGCTACAAAATTTTAATCAGCATAAATCTCATAACAAAATTTCTAAAGAAAGATGTTAACCTTGGCACCTTATCCTTGGTGCCATCTCAAGGCATATCAAGGATAAGAGGGTCATTAGGGGCCATCAACTTGGCTTCACCAAGGGGAAGTCATGCTTGACCAATCTCATAGCCTTTTATGAGGATATAACGAGGTGGATGGATGATGGCAGAGCGGTGGATGTGGTCTACCTTGACTTCAGTAAAGCCTTTGACACAGTCTCCCACAGCATCCTCACAGCTAAACTGAGGAAGTGTGGACTGGACGAACGGGTAGTGAGGTAGACTACGAACTGGCTGAAGGAAAGAAGCCAGAGAGTCGTGGTCAATGGGGCGCAGTCTAGTTGGAGGCCTGTAACTAGTGGAGTGCCCCAAGGGTCAGTACTGGGGCCAGTATTATTCAATCTATTCATCAATGACTTGGATGAGGGAATTGAGTGTACTATCAGCAAGTTTGCTGATGACACCAAGCTGGGAGGAGTGGCTGACACGCCAGAGGGCTGTGCTGCCATCCAGCGAGATCTGGACAGGCTGGAGAGTTGGGCAGGGAACAATTTAATGAAATAGAACAAGGCCAAGTGCCGGGTCCTGCATCTGGGCAGGAACAACCCCAG
>NW_010196935.1:0-6470 GCF_000695765.1 Mesitornis unicolor
CCACTCCTCCCAGCTTGGTGTCATCAGCCAGAGGCTTGGTGGTTGGCCAGAGGCTTTGCCCTGTAGAACAAATAAAGCCAGAGAAGTGACCAAGATACTATTAAATGAAATAATACCCTGATTTGGAGTACCCACTGTTATCTCATCAGACAGGGGTAATCATTTTAATGCACAAGTGGTACAACAAGTTAGTAAATTATTGGGAATTGATTGGCAATTGCACACTCCATACAGGCCACAGGCCAGAGGACAAGTGGAAAAAATGAACCATATGATAAAGCATCAAATAGCCAAAATATGTCAGGAGGCAAACCTGTGCTGGTATCAAGCATTACCTATTGCATTGCTTTGAATATGTGTAAAACATAGAGCTAGAGAGAATTTGAGTCCTTTTGAAATATTATATGGGAGACCGTTCCAGACTAAATACCAGTGGGAAGATGTAAATCAGCTGGGAAATTACTATTTATAAAGCTATGTTATATCATTAGGAAAACAATTAGAAAAGGTTAATAAGAATGTTTTGGGAACCAGAGCTAAAGGATTGGACCATCCCATCCATCCATTTAGCCCTGGAGATTTGGTTTATATTAAACATTTTTCATTAGAAGAAAAGTGGAATGGACCACTCCAAGTATTATTGACCACTTTCACCACAATCAAGATTAAAGAACAACCAGCTTGGATTCACTACTCCTGAGTGAAGAAGTCACCTGAGGGACAATGGACTTCCAAATCGATGGGACCGTTAAAGTTAAAATTTTCTAGAAGTTGACGCTGTTTTGGTTGAGTATATCATTGGGGACAATGGAAAAAGGTTTGAGTATCCTCTGGGAACCCAATGTTCACATCAACTATATGAGAGAACTTTCTAGGGCAGCCAATTTAAGTGAATGTTGGATTTGTGCCCACTTTCCCAAACATTCTGGAGAAAGAATACCTTTGATTGGTGTTCCTATCCCTCCTAATGTATCCTGGACACATTTATGGGTTGATACTCCATTTGACATGACACCTGAAATGAGAACTCAGAGTTGGGATATTAGAACCCCCTACTATAGGAGAAAATTATTGTACTTGTGTAAAAAGATGTAACCTTCCTTGGGGATGGGAACGATATGAATGTAAAACAAAACCCTCGATTTTTGAAGGAAACCATACACAGTGAAACAAAACCATTGCTTTAGTAGCGACAAGTTTAGTAAGAAGAAATGGAACATTAGTGTTGAGAAAAAGAGATTGGCCAGTTCCCAAAGGGAGAGGATGATATTGATTATGTGGAAATAAAGCGAGAAAATCTTTACCTGTTAATTGGACAGGAAATTGTACTTTAGGGGTCCTAGTTCCGAACGTAACAGTGATCAAAATAATAACAGAAAATTCATGGATGAGAACATATTTGAAACGAACCAAGAGAGTACCATCTAATCCTTTAATTGAATGACATACTGGATTCCATTATTTTGCCAGATGATTTATTCCTTGGTTAGGAGTGAGCGAATTGGAAAAGGCTACTGTTAATATCTCAGCCGCCATAGAGATCATTGGGAATCAATGGGAAGCAATTGGGACTTTACAGGAAGAAATCTCAGAGGTAGGGAAAATGGCTACTCAAAATAGCATGGCCCTAGATATGTTGTTAGCTTCCCAAGGAGGAGTATGTACAGTAATAAATACTAGTTGCTGAGTTTATGTGGACCGATCAAAGAAAATAGAGACCAATTTGAAAGCTATATGGAAACAAATCCAGATGTTACATGAGGGGGAGAAGGATAATATCTTGTGGGGATTTGAAGAGGTATGGAATAAGTTAACCTCCTGGTTAACCAACTTTTCCTGGTTAAAGCAACTCTTTGTAGTGATTGTTATTCTAGGGTGTCTGGTTTTGTTTACCCGTCTTCTGGTTCAATGCTCTCTTTGGTGTTGTAAAGGAACGGTGAAAAATTATAGTGATTGGAAAAAGAACAAAATAAGGCATCAAGTAGAAACTGGGAAATACTTTAGAAAGTCCGGGAAAATAAATAGAATAATCTAAATGCAAAAGAATTTGCATGATGATTAAAAAGGGGGGAAATGAATTGTGGAAATCAATTAAATTACTATCTGTTTTAACTGTTTGTGTTAAGGTTTAAGGACACTATAGATCATGGTATGTTAGTAGAAGATGTCAGTATCCTTTGTAAGTAACTAGCTAAAGTAGAGGTAGCTAAGGTTTTATTTGTATTATTGTAACTATCGAATAGGATATCAATTGACAATTAACTAAAACAATGAAGGAAACCAGGCAACATTGGCAAAGAAGGTTATGTAAAAGCAACCATTCTATGCATGTTCCATTTACTAAGGTCACCAAGAGGACAGCATGAGGAAGAGGATAAAGGGACCGCCTGATGAAGCAAATGACCACCCAAGGCAGTTAATACCACAAAAAGGACAGCAGGTACCAGCAGAAATTATGGGATAATGAGCCAAAAAGGGATGAACTTATGTAAATCATTCCTAAGAATGAGGTGTATTTGTTTTAGAAACTAAGATGCATACGTATGAGTTAAAAGAATAAATGTCTAAAGCTTTGTAACCAAGGTGGGAGTCCTTTCATAGGATGACCCCAACGCTGTAATAAATACCTGCTTAACTATCTTATGTTTGTTAAGTTTTGTTTTAGGTTTGCTTGAAATCAAGTTTTACCAGAAAGTGTTGGGTTAAGAGTATGAGTCTGATATGTCACTGGAGGGAAGCCCTCCTGTTGAGTCACGAGGTTCAGAATGGACCCTCTTGCTTTCTAAACTTCTCAGAGAGGAGTCTAGGTGTGGCTGAATCCACTCCTTGTCTCAGACTAGGTCAACAGTTTATATATAAGGGCTTATGTGAGTAGCTACTTATCAGAGTCAATGTGTCACTGAAATCAGGAATAGAAAAATCTCTTAACACCAATGTAGCATTAAGAAGCAACCATTCTTTACCTGATGTCAAGTGCGAGGGGCATTATTTATTCCATCCAAGCTCGCACAACTACTGGCACTTTCCTTGGCATATTTATACACAAAACTTTCAGGATTGCATAATCTGAGTTACAATGATTGTGTGAGATGTGACAGTCTGATTCGTGTTAAAACAATGTGGAGGTCGTGGGGAAGATGGGACCTCTGGGGCTATTTTGGCTGTCCTTGTACAGAGAACAGATTGAGAACAAGTAGAACGGAGTATATAGTTCTGTAAAACCCATAAGGCGCCAGAAAGAAAAACACTCCCTCAGAAGCGAGATAATACCGGTCCTGTGGTTTGAGCAAGAGCCAAGAAATAACTAAGTCTACGCAAGAAGAAAAAGTTAACAGAGGTTACAAAGAGAAGATAACAGCCTTCATCCCCTGTGACCCCCCCACGAGCACCAGCAGGGGACACTGCGCAGGCGCGGATGGGAGGAGAGCTAATTATAATATGAAGCCGGGATAGGTCATGCATATGTATAAGCGTATTGCGAAATCCCATGAATATGTATTAGTTAAAGAAATATAAACCCGAAAAGAGACCTGTACGGTGTGCGTGTTGAGGGATTATAATGTCCCCACGCACCCAGCACTGTTTGCTTGCCTTTACTCACTTAATAAACTGTAAACTTTAATTGGAATCCTGTTTGAGGCTAAATCATTTATCACAATTAGTAGCAATTTAAATATAATTATAATACATTGAAATATCTGCTGAATCATTCCTGGATCAAATTGCGCTTGCATACAAGGGGTCCTTTGGTGGTCTATAATGTCCCCACGCACCCAGCACTGTTTGCTTGCCTTTACTCACTTAATAAACTGTAAACTTTAATTGGAATCCTGTTTGAGGCTAAATCATTTATCACAATTAGTAGCAATTTAAATATAATTATAATACATTGAAATATCTGCTGAATCATTCCTGGATCAAATTGCGCTTGCATACAAGGGGTCCTTTGGTGGTCTCTGGTGGTCCCTTGTGGTTCTGAAGAGGCAATCTTACTGTTCTTTCCATGGACTCTCAGTCTTTCTCCCATATATGATCTTTCCTGGACCCTTTTCCTCAGCATCCTTATCTCAGTCAGTGTTCTGCTGGTTTATCTGTAGTCTTTCAGAATGCTCTAGGATGTATCTCTACTCTTGGTGAAGTTGGTCTAAATCAATTATCATGTGCTGATTGGCCCTTAACGAGGCTTACTGCATTGTTGTTTAAACAATGGCAGGGAGGGTGTGCACAGCAGGGAAAGGTGTTTGGTACAGATGCACGGTGGTCTTTCTGGCTTTACTGAAGCAGCATCAGGCTGTGAGACCTCCACTCCACCCTGCTGTCTCACAGAGTTCGGAACCTGGCGTGCAATGAGCCAATACTGCACACAGAAATGAGATATCAGGTTTATTACAATCTTGTGTAGGATCAAGTGCTAGCAGGCTAACGCCAAAAAAGCTAGCACACCACAGGGACAGAATAGAGAATATACACTAGAAGTTGAGATCAAGTTAAAATGTCATTTCACGCTTATCTATTTCCCTTGATTGATGTCTTAACTCTAGACCTTTCATTTAAAGGTACTATACACAAAAATTCAGAGAGTGGGGGCTAAAATTGAGTAGGGACATATTGGCTTAGAGGTGTGACTTCTATCCCAATTAGTGTAAATCACCCAGTGATTCCTCTGACTTCATGCCCTGCCAAGCAATATAACAAGATTAAAAATGCACAGAGGACTGTGTCCAGCAGTGGAGCCAGCAATTATCACCCTTTAGCAGAGTCGTTTTGAGTACTGCTCAGCAACCCCAGGTGTCGCTCAGTTTATTTGAGCATTTGACTGCAAGGCGCCACATCTGTCCTGTTCTTTGCAAGATAAGTTGTTCAACTCCCTGCCCAGCTCCTGCTCAAGGACATCAAGGACAGTGCAAGATAATCATGTTGATCTCCCCACATTCTTGCTTCTCAGAAATTCTCTGCTGATTTATGGCCACTCTGTATTTTGATACAGCAAGTCTGGTAATTTTCCACAGAAAGAGACAGGGCATTTCACTCAGTCCCCATATTTCCACTGTCCTACTAGCATTCATTGACGTTGCACATGGTCATGTATTTGCAAAACTTCCCACCGCAATAGATGTACCATGCCCTTAAGCAAACCTAAAAGTGGAGGTCTTTTGAAATCATATTGCAATGACAAAGTGTTGTAATTCCCTCAGATGCTAATGAAAAGTACAGAGGAATACAAAGTTCACTATCTTTGTTGTTATATGGAATAACCAGTGGCAGGCTATGGACAATCTCTTGGTTTCTACTGTATGTATTCATATTGGGCAAGAAATTTTGTCACCAAAAAGCTGGGATGATAAGAACTTATTGACACCAATGTGATGCAGATAAGCAGACACTTCTTTATTACAGCTGGGTGTGAAGGGGAATAATTTCACCAACAACGCACCCCTTGCCTGGTGTCTTTACACATTTTAAAGGATACATACATGCATATGATTACAATTTCCCATAGCTAATTTAAATAACTCCTCCTACTCCCGATCATGTGCAGTGTTGACAGAAATTGGGTCTGGGGTGGCTCTGTAGCCCCCCACAGACCCCAGACTTATGATTTCCAGAGAGGTGACCTAAAACAAAACTTAAAGGCTCATGAGAGGTTTAAGTCGGTATTCTTTAATGCAGCGCTGGGGTCATCTCAGAATCACCTGAGATTCCCAAAGAACGAGTACATACATGTTCTTTTTATTCCCTATACTAATATATATTCATGCTATCTTCTAAGAATAATCCTACCCTTTTTGTGGAAATATATAACATAAGTCCATCCTCTTTTGGCTTCAACTTTCATCTGTCCACTAGAGTCCACTTGCAGCCACTCCAATGTATTTTCATGGTTGGTGGTCGTTTAATTCCTCAGGTGGTCGTTCTGCTCCTCTTCCTCCATTGTCCTTTAGTTGAACTTTCCATTGGAGCATGTGCAATACTATTCTTGTTTCATAACCTTCATTATTAGGACCAGCCTAGTTCTCACCATTGTCCTCATCTCTAAACATTTTATTCTTCAGAGAGACTGGTTCGCATACTCACTAACAAATATTAGCTACATGATTACTTTCCCATAATCATTTTACAAAAAAATTGTCAAATATTGTTCAGGAATGGGCAGGTCCAGCTTGATGAAGCTTATCTCATTTTATGACAAGGTGACCTGCTTAGTGGATGAGGGATAGACTGTGGATGTTGTCTACCTGGACTTCAGTAAGACCTTTGACACTGTCTCCCACAGCATCCTCCTGGAGAAGCCGGCTGGGCATGGCTTGGATGGGCATTCACTCTTAAAAACTGTCCAGATGGCCAAGCACAGAGAGTTGTGGTGAATGGAACTAAATCCAGTTGGCAGCCAGTCACAAGCGATGTTCCCCAGGGCCAGTCCTGTTTAACATCTTTATGTATGATCTGTATGAGGGGATTAAGTGCTCCCT
>NW_010196936.1:0-4185 GCF_000695765.1 Mesitornis unicolor
AGTGGCCAGCCCAGCCCTAAACCACAAGAAGAAGTAACCAGTCTTCAGAGATAACCAGCCATCAGAGGTAACCAACCGTCAGAGCTGTGTACCTAAGTTCTCTGAAGGCTCATTGGTGGGAAACGTGGATCAGGGAGGAAAGTGGAGGTCTGGACAGAGATTTCAGGAAAGAAATACCAATGACTTGGCTGGTGTCTACTCCCACACTGTGTGGGCTCCTCCGTGGTGGTTGAGGGTCTATGAGCAGTGAATCGGCCTTTGTGGGCTCTGTGGCCTTCCCCAGAAATCCCTAATTTGAGTGGGTGGTCCTCCTCATCCCTGCCACAGGAGCTGCATGGAGACAAAAGCAACAGAACAACAGTAAGAGCAATTTTGCAGCCGGCAGCACAGCACAGATCATCGAGTCTGTCCTGAGAAGTGGCAGGCGTCTCCTGGCAGGCGTCTCCTGACCTTCTGAAGGTGCAGCGCACGGTGACGAAAATCACAGCAATTTCTGGCGCCACATGAACTGGGGCTGGGATTTATGAAAACAGTCGTTGTGTGGTGCTTTCTTCAAAACTTCCTTTAAATGTGTTTCAGAAACGCTATATCATTTTGTTCCATGGAGCTCATTTCCCCCATTGACCAAGCCGTAGGTGTGTACAACAGCACACTACGAGGAATCATGCTTAAACCTATCGATGTTTCCCAGTGATCCTGTATATTAATTCAAGTTAGACCTCCTAGTGGTTTAATTCTGTAACCTGAGTAAAACATGCTCCCAATACATTGCACGTTATAGAAGTTACAAACCCAGGATGCTGTTGAGCTAACCGCCATTATTTTTCACTTGACACGCTGCATTTATATTTTTGATAAGACTTTATATCATCTGCCTATTTTCTAGAGCTTTGAGAAATACATAAATAAAACACATAGTGCCTCAGGAATCTGGTTTTCATATATTATTGTTAACTTTTAAAATATTTTAATGTTCTGATTAACTTTTGGAGTGTTTTTGATTCTTGGCATATGTGTGATGGTCTGTTAAGGAGAAAATTAGAATGGTCAACTTAAAATGAATACTTCTCCTTTATATGTCTGGATACTGAGAATATTTAAAAAATGGTGTTTCCTTCCTGGGGAAAAAAAAAAGACAGTAGAACACATGGTTGCTGATTTCTGTGTATAAAGGAGAAATGGCCCTTTTCCTGCTTGGCCAAGTGACTTAGGAGCTTAAAATATAGTTTTAAATCAGTCTAATTTAGTGTTCAACAAGTAGGATATTCCAGATGAGGATTTTCAATGGGTTGAAGAGGACAAAGTTACTATTTGCTGAAGTTTAACTCTTCTTTCTACAGGCCTGTTCGTACCTTGGGACGTCCCGCCGCTGCTGTTTTTGAAGGATGCTCAGTGCACTTCTGTGGAAAGCTCGGCTGCACTGGCATTTATGAGTACGAGAGGAAGGTGGTGCAGGTAAGGAAGACAAAATCACATAAAAACACGTCTGTAATCCTGCATAACACTTCAAACATGATTTTTTTGGGATAAACTCAATCTTTATAATCCCTTTTCAATATTTTCCCTCCCTCAGCTGTTTGTCTTGTTCTTTGTGATGTAGAAAAATCACACAAGTTCTGTTAAACCGGATCAAAAAGGCTGTGGCAATGTCACATAAGTATTGCAGATTTTCTAAACCCACTTTCTGGCTTTGGATAAAGGAAAGTGGAGGCGCAGGGGGATGAAGGGCCAAGCAGGACAAACCAGAGAGTGGATTTGAATTGCAGGCAGGAATTAAAAACCCATAAAAGCTTAAAAAAACCCCAAAGGCAGAGAGGACAGCAAGTGAGAAGTTTTTAACAGTAGACAGATTTTTATAGCAAAGCGTTTCTTGTGTTTAACTGTGCTTACAATTAATCAACTTTTAATTCTGTTCATTAAGCTTCATTATTATGAAGCAGTGTATCATAGTCGCAAAGGAGTGGATTTGATTAAAATTTGAAGTGGAGCGATTCAGCAAGATTCAGCCCAGGGAGTCTGCCCCATTCAGTGCAATGGAGAGGCTCCCTCCTTGTCGGAGCAGAATTTGACTCTGGTTCTGGGGACCTTATTTGTCTTACATATATATATATATGTGTGTGTGTGTGTGCAGTTATGGAGCAGTTTCATACACAGCTACAACGCTGGTTTTCCCTCTTGCAAAGCAAGCAGCTTTGCAGTGCGGTGGTGTTGCGTTGTTGCATACACAAACAATTTTATTTAGTCCAACAAAGACACGTAAAGGGGCAGTTGTCTGAAGGCTTATTTCCAATGGGAAATTTCCTGCTTCAAGGAGTAATTTCTGAAGCATTCCCTTTTAACTGAAGCCAGTCTACATGTGATTATTCTCAATGACAAATTCGGTTTTCACTAGGCTAAAAACCCCAAACAGACCTGGACTGAGCACATGTGTTGACTTTCCTCACCCAAAGGTGTGCCTAGCCAGCTCGGAGCACCATTTCCAACCTGTAATAAGGAATTTGCTGTAGAGTTAAGGCAAGGCAAAGTATTTTGTTGGTTCTTGATGCTATAAGGAATCTGCATCCAGGTCCCGGCAGTACCTCCATCCCTGTTGGATGAGTTGAGCTCCTTGATCAGCTTTGGTTGCTTCCACTCTTGCTGCCTCTTGCCTTGTTTTGGGGTTGTTGCACAGGCTTGGTTCTTCTTGTTGACAATGAAAACACACAGCAACTGCTTCCCCTCACAGCACACGCATTTATTTATTATCCAGAGAAAATTGCACACGGTAAATCTCCAAAGCTGACCGTTCTGGGATTTCCTTGTCGAGCTCACTCTCCTCATGATGCATTATGGGCATTTTTTTAGGACTCGTTTCAAATCCTGTTCACCTCCCGAGGAACTTCACGCTTTTCAAGCGAGTGCCGCAATTAAGCATGCACTTGGATGTGCGAAGCCGAACGCAGAGTCTGGCCTCAGGAAATCAATCCACGGCTCTCGTTTCCGCTGGCTCCCCTGGGAAAACGCGCCTGTTGTGAAACCTTAATGATGTCCTGCTCCAGGAACCGCTCCCGCTGCCTTTCCCTCGCTTGCAGAATTACATCTGCTCTGTCGCAACCTGTAACGAGCAAGGCACAGGCCACGGCTTGTTTGTCTTATTGACACAAGCAGTCTGACGGAGAGCCCTGGCATTATTCGTGTGAATGAACTCAGCAGGGTGTAGCCCGCTCTCTCGCCGCTGCAGCACTTGATTTTTGGGGAATATTCAGTGGCTCATAGATCAAGGCATGGCTGCAGGAGCTGAATATTGAGAGGTGAGCGAAGAGGACTGGCTCCAGCCAAAGCGTGGGGAACTGACTGCTCCTGCTGATGCAGTCATGCTCCAGGGATGTGGCCATGTGTAAAGCTTTGTTAGTTCTCAAGTCACTGGGCAATCCGAATTGTGACAGGACTCTCCTGCCAGAGGATTTTAGTTAGAGTCAAGAAAGGGGGGTCAAAACTGCTTCATTTCCAGCAAATGGCAGTTTTTTTCTGGAAATGCAGTAGCAAATACATCTTTAAAATAGTTTTCCTACTTGCTGTAGGAAACTCACTCCTTACAGCCTGCTTTTTCTCCCAGTCCAACAACATTTAAGCATTTTTGCCTAGGTAGTTCAAAGCTATGAGAACTTTTAAGTTAACGTCAACATTTTTTCTGACTTTATACACCCATCTCTTACAATATATGCTATATTGTAAGGATTCCATGTCTTTTGTCCATGTTGGATGCCATTTGGGGTGGCACCGTCCTGCCAAGACGTCTGGAAAGAAGCTCAGGGAAATCCCTTTCCTTGTAGACCAAGGCAAACCTTCGTGAGGGACATCTAAGGGGCAGAGTGTAATACCTGAGATGAGAAACAAGGAACAGTAGGAAGATTCAACAACAGGGCTATTTAAAGATCAATATTTTTTTACGATAAATTATTATTATAATGAAAAAAGACAGTGGGAAATTGCCCTTTTTTACTCAGTAAGAGAAGCTGAAGTTGGATTTGCACATCAGCACTGAAGACTGGTGCAAGCCGAGTCTTTCTTTGAACAAGAGGTAAAAAAGCATACAAAAACAGCGACGCAGACGTGATTTTAGGGCTGAGCTGTCAGGCAGGATATACGGCGTATTCAGTGTTCGTGAGATCTCTTAGATTTGTAACATGAAAGCGGGAGCAGGAA
>NW_010196936.1:4216-8891 GCF_000695765.1 Mesitornis unicolor
AAACCGCGGTTTATCCTTTGAGATCAGGGTGGTGAAGTTACAGTGTTGTTATGGAACAGTTTCCCCTCTCCCTAAATTACAGGGAAAATAAAATAGGAACATGAGCATGCAAAGAACAAAACATGGAATAAGATCCTCCTGTAACTCCTTTCCCTCCTTTCCCCCAGGACAAAAATGAAAACCACTTTAGAGGAAGTTCTTATATTTATATAAAATAAGGTGGGTTTTTTCTGCTACCATCTAATTTCCAATGAATAAGAATTGCTTTCATGCTCTGTCAGAGTCAGACGGGATTTTAGTTGAATTGACCCTGAGCTATATGAGCATTAGAAAGCGAAACCCTTTTTCCATAGAAATGAGTCTGTTCGTGGTTGTGTATTACGGTTTGCCTTATTACACCTCACGGGCTGAAGCCCAAGGCTCTGTGAGCGAGGTGCCCAAAACTGAAGGACCCTCACAAGCTCTGACAACCAACAACCTGCATTAACAAATGACGTGGATATTCCATTTGAAGTGGGAAGAATAAAGAACGTTGCTTTAAGTCAGTGAGGAAAATGAAAGACTTAATATAGGCTGAGTACAAAAGAGGAGTCCAAACCTGATTGCTTTCTGTAAGAATAATTAAAAGGAGGCACTCCAGAAAAGATACACTCTTCAACAGGTTCCTGCTTCAAGTGTTTTCCATTTATTTTCTCCCTTTCTCCTCTCTCCGCACACGCTGATCCTCTGGCTGCTGCCTTCATTAGCAGTTAAATTCACATAGTCTGACCAGGACATTCTTGCCGAGAAGGGGATTTGGCAGAGACTGAGCTGGGTTTGCATGGCGGTCACTCGGAAAGCGATGATCCTGTTTGCACACAACATATTTGTACGGTGGGAGATGTCATTGTATTGTCCCTGTTGAGACATAGGGCTTTTGGGGAAGTTTTTGAGCACCTCCATTACCTGGCATGAATTTTACTCAAGCTGAATACCCCACGCGTGAGATTTTGGTGTCCAGCCGATATTATAGAGGTCTTGTGGTGCAGAACCTCAGCTCCATCCTCAGTGGCATTTAAAAGGTGCAGATGTTGGCCGTCCTTTCAACGAGGTGTACGAAGTACCGATTTCTCAGGAAGAAAGCAGGGAGTGTGCGGCTTTGTAAAATACAGGGATTTTGAGGAATGAGGGGCATCAATCACCAAAATGGACCAACAGAGAAGAAGCAGAGGATGAGTAAGGTGCTGCATGGAGATTACAGAGTAATCAGGTTCAGTTCATAGACCATGAACTATGAAATGTTGTATTATCTCACAATTATTTCGACAAAATTGATGCTTTCTACAAGGAAAAAAGCTGCACAGTGGGAAACATCCATTACTCTTATTTCAGGGGATCCCATGATCCTGGTTTATACCAACTCTTTATTCACTGCTGCTGGAATGAGCTCCTCTCTGGGGCAGTTTCTGATCCGTGAGTGAGGGGCAGAGCTCCCCATGTACGGATATGGGACACAGCCCTTTGCAGCGGGGCTCTGCTGTGGTTTGAGGGGTTTCTACATGAGAAGCACGAGACTTGAGATTCTTCTTGTGTAACCTAAATAACTGTGAATAGTTTATACATTTCAAAAAGGGGGCTGACAAACTGCCTCCTCTGAACGCTCATTTTGAGGCATCGTTTAACCCCCCACTGATTTTGTTGGGCCAGGTTTGCAATAGAGCTTTAGGAATGTAAAGATATAGTAAATGTTGAGGATGATGCTCAGAAGCAGCCAGGTGCCAAACTCCTGTCGAATGCAGTAGGCCCTAAATACTGATGTGCTTTATTTGGGCTCCTAAATGTGATGTTTTGGAGTAGGGACTGCACCAACCGAGGTCCCCAACAGCCTGGACCCAGACCTGCCCTGTCCTGGTTTAATCACAACCCAGTACCAGCAGATTTAAAAAGGCAGGGAGTAAAATTAGCGTTCAAGCTGTAATCATGTAATTCCTGGGCTTTTTAATGACTCATTAAAGTTTATCTTCATTTGCAGTGCAGGGAGAGCCCAAGTATCCAACAGCAGAATGCATTGCCCTCCCCTCATCTCCTGAAAAGAGCTTTTGACCCTCAGCATCTCGAGTATTCTCGCACGTTACAGCTGCTTCCCATCTCCTGTTCCCTGCCTTTGGAGGGCTTTGTGCATCTTGTTCCTCTAAATTTATTTCCTATCCGTATCTTTGAAGTCACCGGCTGCTGTGGTTTCTATTGGTGCCAATTTCTGTGGCTGAGTGCTGGGTTTCGGGATGATTTTGCCCATGTGGCTTAGACAAGACTTGTTCAGAGCCAACCTCCAGGGAAGAAATTCCTTGGTACATATAGGTATGAACCTGAATCTGAAATTAAGAGCTTTTCTATTTCCTAAACCCGGCTGAATTTTTCTTTAGATATAAAATACGGCTATTGATATACTTAAAATTTCCCTTTTCTTCCCCTTTGAAGTGTCACAGCAATGAAAATATTGTGATTTCTTTATTATTCAGGATTATTTTGCCAAGCGAGTAGGAAAAGCTTTTAGGCTCCAGCTTGTTTTTTGTTCAGATGACAGAAGAAGTCACCTCGATTATCAACAGCAAAAATGCCTCTTTCTTCAGAAAGACATTTTGATATTTATGGGTTCCCGTCGTGTGGTGTTGTTTCCCGTTCTGCGCTGAAGTTTAAAGGTCAGTGATGAAGTCATCTGATATTTCGTGCTCCTCATGTTTTGGTAGTTTAATTGGACGAAAATGATTAAGAATTTGAAGTTATTGAAAAGCATGAGGAAAAAAATGGTTCTTGGTCTATTTTCATGTTTAGAAGTTTTCTTTTTTATTTTGGGTGTCAAAGGAATTTTGAGCATTCGTAAAATTCATGGAATACACTGGTGTATTTTTCAGATCGTTTTGTGAGCTCATCAGGATTTAACAAAATTCACCTTCTGGACAAAACTGATAATGCAGAAATAATAAGGAACTCAGGAGCTGCTGAAACAGTCGAATATTCTGCACTCCTGGTCCATTTTAGAGAGTGCTAGAGTGCTTTTTCAGGCTAAATCATACCCTTGGGGGAAAATAATACACTGAAAACTGGAAATACAGGGTATTTCTACCATCTCCTTACAATCCCACGGGTGTCCATAGAAGACACATGCCTAAATTCCAGATTTCTGTATTAATCTTGAGTTGTTCTTTTGTTCTTTTACCATTTTGCAACTGTTCCACAGGAAAACTCGGGTAAAGAAAAGATGGCGCAGACGAGATGCAAATACAGGGCACAAAATGGGACGTAGAAGGTGAGAGGACCGATAAGGAAGGGATTTGAGTCAACCAGCAAAGTTAATGCATTGCAAGATGCCAAATGGAGAGGAGGATCACTATGGAATTCCTTCCATTCTTGTACTTCAGCCTCTTTATTCAGAAAATGGAGAGTGATTGGGGTTTTTTACATAGCTAAAAATAGTGTCCATTTAGTGCCCAGACAGCTCATCCTCAATGACAGCCATCAAAGGGAAGGGATGATAAACTGAATCTTCTAGGGATGTAGATATTGCTGGTAGGTCTAATTGCCATCTAACAGCTCACCTATAATTTGGGAGTAAATAGGAAAAATCTTGCTTTTAGCATTGTGGGTTACAGAAATTTCATTTTGTTTTATAGGAGGAAAAAAACCCCCTGAATTCTGAAGAGCTGACAAAACACAGCTCTTGTTTCCCCGTCAGCCCTACTTATAATGATGGATCCTCAAGAGCTGAATCTTATCAGCGCAGGATAAAGATGACTTCATTGCTGGGTAAGTACCTTCACAAGGAGGAAATGAAGGTGCTAAAGAGCTCTTTACACGACCTAAGAAAAGCCTGAGCAGAATCAATTGCTGCAAACTGAAGCCAGATGAATTTAGATTGAATATAATTTTTTGAGCTATCAATCAGCATGGTTCAATGTTGGAATATGCTCCCAGCACAGACTGACTCCCCATTTCCCAAGATTTTCAGTCCAAGGTAAAAGATCTTGTGAGGATCTGTGGTTTAGCTGGGTATAAGTGATTTCATAGGCACACACTAGGTTTGGCAACCGGATAAAATTTGATGGCAGGGGTGGTCAAGCCATGTAAATATTCCTGTACAATTTTGCAAACGTGTCTGTGAAGAGCAGATGTAAAGACAAAATGGGTAAATTTTCCCCAGTTTTGGTACCCTGCCATCCCACATTACTTCTTTTTGTTTCTTTTTAGGCTGTTACCGTCTTCAGTGCTTTTTGCTGACTGGACAAATTAATTGCATGTGACCAACAGCAGTCATTTTTTTTTTCTCATCAGCTAAACATGGGGGAATAAATGGATCTATGAGTGAGTTTGAATTTCCTTCCCAAATATTTCTGGTTTTTATAATATCACTTCATTTAAAATCGCTATAATAATGGTGAATGATTATCAGAATGCCATGATTAAGAGAAAGTTAGGATTTCTTTTTCCCTTCGCCTTGTTCCTTTAGCTGGTTGAGCAGAGCTTGTTACCACCATCAGGTTTCCTGATTTCCACATCCCATTTGTGAGGTCAGGGAAGGCAGAAAGCAAACCTTTCTTTCCAGATGAGCTGGAAAAAGAGAAAGAAGAGTTGACTTTGACTTTTATATCATCCCACACCACCATGGCTGGTGTTGGTTTTCCAGCATGTCCTGGTTTAG
>NW_010196937.1:0-15322 GCF_000695765.1 Mesitornis unicolor
CGGAAAATGTCTGTGATGGGGTGTGGGTGATGGGCATTGGGACACCCCCCCCCACACACACACCCTCGGATGGTGATTTAGGGTACGGATGTGTGCAGAGCAAGGACAGGCAGCCTTCAGGGCGGGGAGGGGGCTGTGAGGCTGCGGTGCCGGTGGGGCTGGGCTTTAAGCTGTTTGCTTAAAAAAAGGGGTGGGGGGTGAAAGACAAGGGTTTTGGGTGAAGGTTGCTGGAAGTGTTGGGGGAGGGATGTCCAGGAGCCCCCCTTCTTAAAGGCTTCATTGTGTCCTCTTGTGAAGCAAAGCCCCAAGCAGGTCCTTACTGTGCTCGGGCAGAACCATTCTCCAAGGTGCCAATGTGTTCCAGTTAGGGTGATCTGAACTAGGGTTTAATTTAAAAAAAAAGAAAGAAAAAAATAAAAAAAGGTAAGCTTTGGGGTACTGGTCACTGCAGTCAGGGCAGGAGGTCAGGGCAACACTTGCTAAATGTGGGGGTTTTGGGGGGGGTCATGGCAGGATGGACAGACGGCTGCCAGCCCTAAGACGGCCAGAAGTTGCAGAAATCTCTGCTGGAAAGGGACTTGTCAGCGCCGGGAAAATGGCAGGGTGTGAAGAGACATTTGGGGGTGGGGTAACATGGGAGGGTGTTAGTTTTTTTATAAAGATTTAAACCCGACTCAAAGCAGAGAGCCCCTTGCTGCCAGCAGCAGCCTTGAGGGCTGCCTCTGCCTGCTGGGCACCTGGGGCAGGCCTTGCCGTGTCCTTCTGCAGGTGGACATTTTGGTACCGGGATGGGACTGAGGTCCTGGAGACCAAAAGCCATTTGTTCTCTGTGTTTTGGCCAGGGACCCATCTTTCTGGAGGAGAAAACTAGGGTCCTGGATTCCATGCTGCCCTCAAAGCGCAAGCAGGCAGCCCTTGGGAAGCCAAATATTTGAGCCACGTGGGAGTTTCAGGTGGTTTTACACCAGCCTTCCCGTTCGAAAAACCCCTTCCCCGAGCAGCCAAGGAGAAACCACCAAGCAGACAAAAGGAAAATGCCCTTTGGGTTTTTGGGAGTTGATTCTTCCCTTGCAGCGATGAGTGCGGCACCTTCCAAATAGCGTTGTTTGGTTTTTTTGATAGGAAACAAATGTTGCAGCCAAGTAGTATTTCTCTTCTTGCGGGATTTGAGTTCCCAACACGAGTCCCAACTTGTGCACTGAGCGAGTGGGCTGGTCCCATCAGTTCAGGTGGCTCTGTTCCCGCTTCCTTGGGTTTTCTTTGCTTTGTCTTCAACACTTTGGTACTTGCTGTCGAGAGAGAGAGAGAGGAAAGAAAAATTATTTATTTTGTGATGCCACAGAAGCCTCATGCATGAACCCTTCTTTTTGTTTGTTTGTTTTTGGAGAGCAACCCATTTTAGAGGGAAAATATAAAGCTGTTTTCCCCACCAGCTCAAAAGCAATCAGGTTTTAAAAATGACATGTGTGCAGGGTATTAGCTGTGGGGTTTGCCTCCTTGCTTTCGAGACGTGGGTTTTGGTTTAGCAAACACTGGCGTGGAAAGCTCGGTGGCATGCGTTGACGGAGCCTGGTCCTTCCTGGAGGTTCCTTACACCCAGCTCAGTTGAGCATCCCCTTGGAGAAATGACTGTTTTTCGGCAGAGCACTGTCTCTCAACTGGCAGCTCATGCTTGAAGGTTCAGCTGAGCCGGGTTGGACACTGTGGCGGTGCCATTCCCACCAACTTTGCTTTCTTCAGTAATTAAAAATACTTTTCCAATTAGTAGCTGCTGGTTTCTGTGGTATTTCTGTATCGTTTCACAACCGTATGCTGATTTTTCCTGGATGAAGATGCACGTCACCTATGGTGGGCTATAAGAAGAGATGCCTCAGCAGAACAGCAGCTGAGGGAAACTGCCTGGGTGGTTGTTCTGAAAACAAGCTGGGCTTTTTGCGAGCGTCTTCTTTAAGTATGTTTGAATGACCTTTCTTATTTGTTTATAGCTGATGTCACAAGGTACTGGTCTCATTTCCCCAGGTACCTTTGTGGTGTTCCCATCAGTGTTGGATATCCTGCTGCCCGTGTCCTACCCTTGCCATCGTCCGTCAGTCTCTGTTACTCCTGTCTTTTCTTCTTTTTTTTTAAAAAGATGCAGACATAATGCTGTGAACTGAAATAAATTATTTATACAATGAAAGGGCCTGATAAAAAAAACGTGTTCTTCTGCTTATTTCTCAATATCAAACTGCGTTTTACAGTTGGTTCTCATTGTTATGAAGGAGGTTGCTCGTGCCTCCCTGGGGAGAGATGTGGGCACGGGGACTTGTCCAGGGTCACTCTGCAGCCAGCGGCTCGCTGGCGTGGGTTGGTCACAAGGCAGCCCGCTGCAGCCTATTGCTCCAGGACATCGATAATTTTGGAGTTAATGAAATCTGAGCTCTTTTGCAGATCGCTTAATTTCTCTGCATCTCTGCATCTGTCCATGAAAGGGGAGAATACTGTTTGGTGTGGGTCTTTTCTTCCCTCACTTCTTTTTATTTTAAATCTGTGTGAAGGAGGCGATTACCCCTGTGCACAGCACTTAAGAGGAGGAAGTGAGAAGGTTGTGGTTTTTGCTCGGTGTGGCTTTTTTTCCAGTGTGTCGCCTCAGGCAAACCGGTGGCAGTGGCAGAGGGCCAGGTCTGCAGGGGTGACAGCACCAGGCGGGCAGCTGAGAGCAGGATGGTGCAGAGCTGGAGGCTGCCTCTGCTCCCGGGGTGGCTGCTGACACAGGAAAACACAGGGTGACATTTCAGAGAGGGGAGCCAGAGCTGGGTGGTAAATGCCTTTTTCTTTTCTTTTTAAAATGATTACATGGCAGCTGGAAAGGAAACGAGCCTGATTGGTGTAAGTGTGATTTGGCGGGACTTGTGAGCACTTAGTCCCGCTCAAGGTGTGCGCTAGGCTCCTTTCTGCTTCCCAGGTGGTCCTCCTGGTCTCCAGGGTACACAGTTCCCTGAGTGAGAGGTCTTGCTATCTGCTTTGCAGGATCAGGGCCATGCAGGCTCTAAAGGGTTGCAGGACCTCAATGAACCTAAAGGTTTATCTGGTGACACAGTTACTGAGCTCCTGTCAAGGCTGTTGGTGCACATCTCTTGGAGCTGAGTTGGACGGTGATCTGCAGCATTCAAGGACTGAGTTGCTGAGTGCTCAGCTGCCTCGTGACCGTGTGGAAAGCCTCTGAAAGGTGCAGTTCCCTCTGAGCTCCTTCCTTGCCCAGAGCATTACTGATGGGTCCCTGTCTGTGGCGTTGTGGGGAATGTGAATCTAGCCCAGCATTCCTGAAGATGCTTCTGACCATTGCTTCCCCTTGCACCTCTGGCCCCCTTTTCCAGGCAGCATGTGGGACATCATGTTTCTCCTGGCCTGTGTTTCATGGATCTGAAAGCCCAGCAGCAGATCCTGCAGTGCCTGCACCCTCACTAAAATGAAAGGACTTGTGCTCACTGATTCCACCCACCGGGACCCAATTTCTGTGTTTTTTGTTTTTCTGCTGGCATGGAATTGTGCACTCTGGTGTCGTGTCCCTGTACAGGCTTATCTGTGCATGAGGGAGCCTGGACTTGGATCCCTTGTGCACACAGGGTGACCTACTGTGCCTGCACAGAACTGGGAGGGATTTCCTCCTGCTGGTTTAGTGGGGGGAACCATCCCCATCCTCACGATGTAGGAAGAAAAAACGGCCTGAAGGGTTTGTGCTGCAGATTTTGGGAGGCTGTGACTTTGTGTGTGACTGCAACTGGATCTATCCCCCCCACCAGCCCTGTAAGCGGGGAGGAAGTCAGCTGGGATGGCTCAGTCGATGTCACTGCCAAAGGCACTGGCTTGCGGGAAGGGGGAGGCTGTGTCTTCTTGCAAGCAAAGCTCCTCGAGTTGCAAGGACAGACATCCTCCTTCAAGCTGCACTGGCCTCTCCTGGCCAGAGAGTGCTTTTGTCAGCAGGGGTTTTTGCGTGTTTAGGCCAGTTGTCATGAAAACGTTACAGAAGGAGCTCACTGACCTTGCGGCACCCTGAATCAGCATGCTGGCTATGATTTATGCTGCTGTCCTGTCTCCCCGAGCAGGCAGTTCAGTGAAACAGGGAGCGATGCTGGAGCCATGGTCCCTAGCCCAATGGTTGGGGACCCTTGTGGCCTGTGGAGCCCAGGCCACCAGCCAGTGCCCATGGATGCTGCCCCTCCATGGGACCAACTGGGAGAAAAAGCAGTGAGGAAGCAGCTGGGCTGTCGGCTGCAGCAGATCTCCCCAGGACCTGCAACCTTACCCATCAAAGGACAGAAAAGGCAAGAAGAAAATGGACCACGGCTGGGGTTGGGACAGAAGTAAGCAGAAAAGAGCTACCACCGTGTCCCCCCTGCCACTTCCCTGCAGATCTCTGACACGGTCTCTCTGAAGGCCACCGAGGGAGGATTCTTGAGAGATCCCCGCTTGCTTTCGCTGTCAGAGCTGCTTCAAACACCTCTCTGATGGCTTGGCACATCCCACATTTTCATGCACATAGCTTCATGACTTCTTCACCCTGAGAGCTCTGCAGCCCTTCTTCTGCAGGTTCTCCCTCTGCCTTGCCTCTTGGTGTCTCAGCTAAACAAGTCCTTCTCCCTTTCTTTCCGCAGCTTTAACTTGCTACGTTAAATCCTTCTGCTTAATTTCAAATGGGATTTGCTTCCAAGCAAGCATCTTTAAAAGGATCATCTTGGTTGATGTAATTTGTCGAGTGCTGAAGCTTGGAAGCATGGTGTAATGCAAAGAGAGCTATTTCTTTGCACAGCACAAAGTAATTCTGGTCAGAGTTTGGGTGGGGTGAGGATGGTCATCTCTTTAAAATGGACCATAAACTATTACAAGAAGAACAAAAAGATCCCACGCTGATTCAAACTTGGTCCCTGTGTGCTTTGTTTTCATTCAGTCAGCTCCATACTAGAGCTTCTTCAATAGGAATTGCCCCAAATCACATGTGCTTTGTATCTGAGCAGCAAAAGGCCACTGCTGAGTCAGGGCTGCAGGACACCTGGCACTTCAGACAGGTCACGTTAAAAAAAAGTAGTGCTTGCCTATTAAGAGCGAAACTGAGCCCTTTCAGTGCAAGCACATTGTTATTGAGGATAGTTCGTGATGACTGGGGAATATGGAGAACCCAGCCTGGGAATATTTGCTCTAATAAACCCTTCTGTTTATTTCAGCTTAACTTGTGTTTGCTTCCCTCAGTTATTTAAGTGAGATTTAAAGGAGAAAAAGCTTACAAAAAAAAGAGCAACTCTCCAGCAGCTACATTAAAATGCTCGTAGAAGGTGGGTTACAAAGCTCATAAATCCTCCAGGTGTTTGCGCTGGAGCTACACCCAGCCGAGAAGTGACCAGAAATAATCCCACGTGCCTAATGACCCCCCTGTCCTCCCTCCTTGACAGTCTTGACTAATGGCACCTTCTAGCTTGCAAAAATGCTGCATCCCGAGAGGAGTTTGTGAGAAGTGCTGCTGAGCCCATGCCCACAGGGCACTCGGGGAGTGGGATGATGGACTGCTTGCAGGCACTGGGCATCTCACCCAGCTCTTCACCAACCCACAGATATTATTTATTATTATTATTTCTTAATTTTTATTATTATTAGCACGTGAAGCTCCCGATCTCACCTGAAATTGCTTTTGGGTCTGTATTTTGCTGTCAGAACAGAGCAGAACACACAGCTGGGTCTGGATGCAGTTTTTCAGTCTCTGCCACTGGCTCCTGCCTAACCCTGGTCATACCACTTCAGATGCCTCCAGGCTTATTTTCCACAGGTGTAAAAGAAGGTTGCCAGCATTTTTCTTACTCCCAAAACTAAAAAAAAAGAAATTAGTAGTAGTGCCCTACTCATATCCCCATACTAAAGATGCTAAACATGCAGGATTGTCCCTTATGCGGTGGGGAAAGGGCTTGAGTGGTGCTTGGGTTGGAAGAGATTGCTGCAGGTCTGCGTACTCTCACTTGCTCTGTAGGCAGAAGAGCTACATCAGGGCTGAGTGCCTTGGTTCAGCATTCAGCTGAACTTTGTTTTATGAGCTGTGGCGCTCTGAAACCCTTCAGTCGTATCCTCCAAGTTATGGCTGCAAGAGGGAAGTTAATAACCTGTTTTAAACTGCCAACCTGTGGGCTCCCCTGCAGCAACAGGTATGGTACTGAAGTCCTGTAGGCAGAGGAGATGGCACGGAGGCTCCCATCACTGCCATAGCACCATGCCAGCGGTGGACAGGCCGTGTCTCCAGGGCTGGAAGCAGCTCAGGACCCTGCAGATCCACCCATGCAGAGGTGAAATATCAGCGTGGCAATGGGAAGCAGGCACACAGGGCTATTGTTGTGCTGGTTGATGTTTAAATAGCTCTCAGAAAGCCCCCTCCCTTGCTGTTTGCACTCTGTAACAAGGGGGCCCTTTCAACACTTTGGCAACTTCCCCATCCTTTGGCTTCTGGTGCCTGTTTAAAGCATCCAAAGGCAGGAGGGGGAATGACAATGCTGCAGCTTTGCAATGTTTGCTTGCCCACCATGTCCTCCCAGAATGGGACCATGCAGCCTTAGAAACCACCTGAGAAGAAGGGATCTGTTAGAGCTGGTTGGTGCCAAGATGACAAAGGTTGTGGGAAAACCAAACCAAACTAAACAGCAACCCACCACCCATGCACCGTTCTTGGAGTGTGTGCTCAGCTGGGCCCCATCCAACCTAGCTAGTGACAGCCACATCTCCAGAAGAAGTGGCCTTTAGCCTTCTCCGTGCACAGATCTTTGTCTCCCATGTCCACTAAGGGGTAGCATCTGGTGGTCCCAAAGAGGTGGGAAGACCCTGCTGCTGTTTCCCCACAGACCTCAGCTCAGCCCTGGACCTGCTACATTGCTTCTAAGACTTCCAGCAGCCCTGCAACATCTCAGCCTGGGAACGGGGACAAGGATCTTTTGAAATCATCCCCTGCCAGTGTTGCCTGCAGCTTCTGGCACCAAAGCCAGCCATCTTCCCCCTCAGCCCAGGCTCTCCTAAGGTGCTGCCCATCTTCATCTTTTGATCACAAGGGAGTGATGCAAAGAATCCCACAATGATTCACCCCTCATCAGCTGCAGAAACTCATGCAGGACAAATAACAGATCTGGGGCCCCCTCCTTCCCCTGCTGACTCCCCATAAAACCCGATTAGAGCAAAGCAGAGGGGGAAAGGGAGGGGTAAAAGCATCAGCATTTCTTTTCAGCCTGGCTGCTCTGTGTTCCTGGTAACTGCTGGGGTGTAATGGGTGAAAACTGAAGCATGATTGCAGATGAGGAAGTCCTGGTGTGACAATGTGTTTGAAGAGAGTGATGGAGCGTGAGGAGGCCATAAACCTCTCAGGAGGTCACAGAAGGGGCTGGTCTGGGAAAAAAAAAAAAGAGCCCTGCTGGAGTTTTATCACTGTGGCTTGAGGGTTTATAACCTCTGAGGATGCTCTGAGCTGAGCAGAGCTTGTACTGGCTCATTTTAGGCTAAAAATGGGCTTAGCCCTGTACGAGGGACAGCCTGGGAGAAGAGGGCTTTGGGTCCGTGAGCAACGTCCTCGTCCCACACCACCCTTCCTGTAGGTGCCTCTCAAGGCAGCAAATGCATGATCCTCACCCCTGTTTGTAGGTTGCTAACAGCAAGGCTTGATGTTTATCATGCAGTTACCCATGGGAGACTTGGGTGCCCAACACTCCTTTATTTTTAGCTAGGTAACTATAGATAGAGTGACGCAGAAAGATGGGAAGGAGAAGCGGGAGGACTGTGTTTGCTGAGACCCCAAGCAATGTTCAAGTTCCTTATCCGGAATTACTTGCAAAAAAGTCCTGGACATGTCTATATAAAAGTATATATCCAATCCATGTTCTGTTTTTTTTTATATATAATTGCACACAGGGTGAGTACCAGGAGACCTCTCATACTGCAGATATTTTATTAGCTCTTGTTGTCACCAGAACCTCATTTCCCCAGGGTTTCAGCCCCAGCAGGCAATGGTGTGCCAGTGTCCCAGCAGGGACAACCAGCTGGCATGACAGCCCAAGCATGTGCTAGGAGAAAGAAACTTTGGGCTGACTTCAAACATAAGTTGGAGTTTGAAGAGACTCATCTTTGCCAATGGCCAAAGGACCTTCATCACAGTTTATGAAAGATGCTTTCCTCCATCACAGTCCAGCACATGCCTGATGGCACTGGGATGAGCAGTCCAGGCTCATTGTCCAGGCACTGAGAGCCCAGCACTGAGCTGAATTGTTCTCTGCCAGCTCATGGGACTGAGGTCTGGCACAGGGCTCACCAACTTGAGGTGAAGAAGCTGCCTTGCCTCCCAGCTGAGCCATGGCTCTGCCTCTCTCTCTTAAAGAGGATATTTCTTCTGGTGATTTGGAGCCTTTTAATTTCCAGCTCACAACCTTTCCCAACCACTTTGTGCCCATTGGCCCCTGTGCCAGAGTTATCCCTTAGCTCAAACAGCTCTCCACCCTACTGGGAATGGATGTGCTCATAGAAGCAATCACAGCGCTCTGAGCCACCAACCAGTGGGATGGGGAAAAAAAAACCTCTCCATGTCCCTACTAAAGTGGGTTCTACTTCTGCTCTGAAACCAGGGAGGGTGGAAGAGGGAAATTCAACAAGATAAGAAACCCAGAGTATCCTCCAGACACTGGCTGAGGGTACACCAGAGAGCTGAAGGTGGCAGGGGTGCTTTTGATGGGCTGGGCAAGGTGAGGTGTTTTTTTAGAGCCAGTTTGCCTGGGCAGACAGGGACAGAGCCAAATTTCCACTGAGCTCTGTACTGGGAGTGCTGCAGTGGAGCTGCCTGCAGAGGAGCCATCCAGACCTCATCCATTGCCTGCTTCTGGGCAGGCTCATTCCTGCGAGGTCATGTCGTGGTGATCAATAAACCTGGGTGAGAGAGGCTCCATGCAAAATGTTGGCATCTGTAATGGAGCTGCTTGGAAACCATCCAGTGCTTCTCCTCCCTTGCCATCCAAAACCGAGAATTCATCAAAAATGAGCCATTTCATGGAAATGCTGATGGCAAAATGCCACTGCAGGGATGAAAAAGAAGCAAGCCGCAGTGACCTTGAGCATTTGGATAATGATCAAATGGACCATGTTTGCTTTTTGATATGGCTCTTTACCAGAAATTTTTTAAGGCATGTTCTGTTATTAAGTGCATATAATGAAATCTACCTTGAAATCTGAGCAGGGCACAAGGGTAGCCTGTGCTCCACAGCACTGCTTCTCCCCCAGCACAGCTTCTCTGGCCTCCTCCCAGTGGGGTGATGCTCCCAAAAAGCATCTCACCCCAACACACATGGCTCTTCTGGCCATACTGGGAGGTCCTTCCATCTTCTCCATGCTGTAGGATATTTCTTGCTGGGTATCCACGAGTCTCTGGTTTCAGTAGTCCAGAAATCTCAGGAAACTCTCAGGAGCAGAAATGGCAGCAGTAGAAATCCCATCCCTTTCCTCCCTGCTCGTAACCTCCTGCCCCTTTTATCATGAAATACGCAAAAAAATGTTGGGTTTCTAATGATCTGAACTCCTTCAGTCAAGACAAGACGCTGCTTGCAAAGAATGTGAATAATTTATGTGTGGATAATAATGAGAGGGAGAGCATGAGGAAAAAGGAGTTTGTCTTTCATTCCCCTCAGTGCTCCTCCCGAGGCTTTGCCCTACCTAGAATAGCTATTCTTGATTATCCCAGGTGGACTACTTTCTGTGGGGACCTTCTTCCCACTCTCTAAGCAGAACCCTCCTTTTTGCTTTAATGTAATTGCTAATGTGGGGTGGGGGAGTACTTTTCTCCCCAAATTCACCCTAAACCTGTACTCTTTTGCACTCTTGCATATCCTGGACCAGCTTTTCTCTGTAGGCAGGTCCCAGGGAGCAGTGCAGAAATCCAGCTTCCAGCTCCAGCCTTGCAAATGCAGTGACTCACTCTCCAGAAACCTCACTGTGCTGGCATAAGCCAGAAGCCCTGACACTTTTTCTTTCTTTTTTTTTTTGGGAAGCCCTAGCAAGGGCAATTATATAGCTCACGAAAAAAGTATCATGGCAGAAGAAAAGCTTCACTAAACAGATTTAATATATGAAATGTCAGGAGATTTTTGACTGCAGGAAAATGCCTGGGAGCCTTACACTGTGTGGTGCAACTTTGAGAGGCAGATTCAGTTCTCGCCTCTGTATAATGTCCTGCAATGCTTAAATGATGCAAAGGCAAAAAAAAGAATTGAAGATCTATTGCTCAGTGACTCTTTGCAGCAGGGGGAAGTGTTGAAAAGGAAGGAGAAGGTGTTTGGAAGTAGGAAATAGAGACTCCAGTGCATCTTGCCTCTTGATGTGAGCTCCCAGGACATCGCTAAGGGCAGTTCATGAAAAGTCTGCTCCTACTGGCAAGACATAGCTGAAGGCAAGGGGGACCAGCAGTGGTTAAAGCTGAAAAGGTAAATCCACTTAAAAAGATGCCCTTTTTGGTGAGAGGAATATTGGCAGCTTCAAGTCTCATTCAGAAAATAATACAGGGACATTTCTAAAAAGCTCCGACTCTTTTTTTTCCCCTTTCTCCATCTCAAAAGAGACTGATCTGTTTCTTTTCAGAGCAAAGAGACATTAAGCCTAAACCTGAATCTCTCACTCCATCCCCACGTTGCTTTTTTCTTGTCCTGTCTTGACTTTTCTGTGCATTGGCTCACTTGGAAAAACAAACCAACCCACAGAGAGATTTTCTCTCTTCCTCATCCTCAACATCTGTCATTAGCAGAGGCAGGGGATAGGATGGGAGTGAGGTAGGTTTACTGTCCCTGCTTGAAGCCACCCCTTTAGCCAGACCCCACATCAATGGCAAAAAGGTCTAAGAGTTATGGCTTGACTGAGTGAAATAGGATAGAGGGAGCTTTGCAAAGACAGTGCCTGGCTAAATTGATTACTATTCATTACTTAATGATGCTCGCCACAGCTCTGCTTAAGACAACAGCATTAATTGATTACAAGCAAGCTCTGTAATGGAGACAAGCAAGTCATTTAAATCCTGTCCCCTGCAGGTTTAGCCCCTTGTTATCCTCCTTTTGACCTGCCACAGAAGACACAGTTTATGGTCATTTGCTCCAGGGTTTCTGTGTTAGTTTTCTAAATTATTTTCAGGTTGACCTGATGGCCCAAGGTCTTGCTTCAGGGTGCTCTCACCTCCTTGGGGACAGAAGATCATTTACAGCAGCTCGAGGGGGACATTTCAAGCTCTGGCTCTCAAGGACAGGAGGGACAGGGGAGCCCATCTCCTGCCTCATGCTTCTTTTTCAGCTCAGCTCTCACAGTCACCAGGAGAAACAGGAAGCAAGAAGAGGAAATAACACCCCAGGATCCTTGCAGAGTCCTGACTGGGTTGCAGAGAAGTCCCTGAGCTGGGCTGGATGCAGCAAGTTCTGCAAGACAAAAGCAATGTGGGACAGAGTGGAAAAATTAAGTTTTAAACCTCAAGTGCTTAGGCCAGGCCTAATGTCTCTGAGGGAAAGCAGCAAGTCTTAACTGTGGAAGAATTAAAAAGAAATTGACTTGCAAACCAAAACACTGGCAGGATCTTATATCGACACGGGTTCCAAGCAACAAAATCAATCACAGACATATTTTCCAGGCCATGCTAGTCATCAAACACGATCCTAGTGCAGGGTTGGAAGAGCAGGAAAAATATGAACTTAAATTCGTATGGATAAAACCAAGAAAACACACAGTTGTGGCATCAAGAACCGCACTAGGAAAGCCACATGGCATCTGTTCCTGAGATGAGAAAGGAAGAAGGTTTAGAGAGAGCATCAGGGCTTGGTCAAGCTTCTTGGTCCAGTCACCATGGGACTTTATTCTAACAGAGCTTTTTTGGCTTTGCCAAATGCCTGTGCCACCATGCTGCAGGTGTGTTTACACCCCCTCAGCTGGTCTCTCTGCCAGAGGACTGGAAAACACAACCCTTCGCATCACCAAGAAGCCTTTTGCCCCTCCATTATCCAACCTCGTGGCCAAGGGTGTATGTGTGCCAGAAAACCTCTGCACAGCCCCAAGAGAAAACTCCCCCCCTGCATCTGCCCATGAAGATGGTGGAAATCTTTGCTCCATGAATCAATCTCCCTTGCAGCTGGGCAGGAGAGGATGTTGCTGGAGGTGTTTAGGACAGGAATGTGACATGAGATGCTTGAAATGCTGGAAATTAAATCTGAGGGTTTAGATTTTACCTGAAACATTAGCCTGTGAAATAACTGGCAGCCAGGTTATGAGATGACCCGCCTCCCTGACTCACAACAGGACAGCCAGGAAGAGCTGGAAGGTTTTTAATCTCCATCACAAGGGTTGTTGCATCAGCATCCAAAACAGAGAAATGTTTGAATCAGTCTGATCGTTCTCATGTCCCCTGCAAAAATCAGCTCTATTTAAAGAAAACAAAGGCCAAAATGCCTCACACCCTGGGAACTTGACAGCGTTAGAGCCAGTCCTTCTCTGGAGCTCCCCTCTAGTGTCATCAGCTCTGGTGCAGGAAGGTAGGAGTGGATCTGGCAAGGGCTGTGTGTGCAGGGGTGCGAGTGCACACGTGTGTGTATATCACATGTGTTTCACCACTCTCAGTTGATGGTGTTCTCATAACATTGGCTCAATCACCCCCAATCATAAACAAAGCTAACAAAAGACTCCTTCCTAGCAAAGAAAGATGGTTGAGGGGGGGCGTTCCCTGAGCCTCCATCAGCTCTGAAAGCTTGTCAGGCAGTAATTAATCACTTCAGGGCATTTGCTGATATGTAATTACATGCAGTGAAAGGTCTGGCAATGCCGTTTGCTATCAATCATCGCTGCGTATCAGTCATGTAGGCTGGGTCATCTCATAACCTGGCTGCCAGTTATTTCACAGGCTAATGTTTCAGGTAAAATCTAAACCCTCAGATTTAATTTCCAGCATTTCAAGCATCTCATGTCACATTCCTGTCCTAAACACCTCCAGCAACATCCTCTCCTGCCCAGCTGCAAGGGAGATTGATTCATGGAGCAAAGATTTCCACCATCTTCATGGGCAGATGCAGGGGGGGAGTTTTCTCTTGGGGCTGTGCAGAGGTTTTCTGGCACACATAAACCCTTGTCCACAAGGATTTTACAGGGCTTTGCAGAATCCATCCCAGCTCTGCATGTGCTGTGCAGCCACCAGAGCTTTTGCGAGACTCTGCCACTTACCTTCCCTTCCGAGTGATACCAGCTCATCCATGCCATTTCCCACTCCTGGTAATTTTATCAGGAGCACTGTGGTATTTAGTGGTTTAGCAAAAGCTCCACATCCTGTGGGTAACTTTCCACACTGAGAAGCCCCACCTTCGCTCTCAGATCTCAGAAGGAAAGGGGAACTTGCAGCCTCCCGGGTGAGACAGCAGATGAAAAGAAGCGAGTACTTAGCATTAAACAAAACCAACCCTAAGAAGTAACTCAGGAGTTTTATGCCATTTTGCAACAGCCTGACTCACAATTTATTTATGTATTTATTTATTTTGTTTATTTTAATATTTATTTCTTTTAATCTGAGGATTTAAAGGACCTCCTCCCACCCATCTACTCTCAGTGTGGTCACAGCCTTGTTCTCCACGAAAATGAACTTCTTCGCTCTCCTGCCAGCCGTGGCGTGACCCTGAGTCTGCACCCATGTGCTGGGCAGAGCTCAGCACTTTGCCAGCATCTGGCTGCTCTCTCTCATTGGATGTGGCAAGTCCCTTCTGGCCCCTGGTACAACGTGTCCTTGTGGATTTGGCTGTCCTGCTAGATGACACGGGAGATTTTAACTCTCTCTGGAAGACTTAAACTTGTTTAACTCTGCCTGCTGGAAGTGTTTTTGTCTCTTTTAACAGTCATTTATGCAGAAGTTGCACGTAAAGCCTTCCTGATGTCTCACATGTTAAGGCTAGGGAAGTCATACGGTGAAAACAGAGGATGACTGCAGTGACCAAGCCCCAGAAGGCTAGGGTTTTCCACCCACAAGTCAAACAAGCCACTGGCAGTTTGGCAGTATCTCCACAGCTGGAGATAAACCTCAGCTCTCCCAAAGGTTTGACCTTGTCCCTATCCTGAAGCACCCTGCTCCAAAGAGGTGCACCCCAGGACTGTGTCTATAATAAGTGACTATGATCATTGTCCTGAGGATGGGATGGAGAGCCATGAAAATCCAAAAGTGCCAAGTTAACACTGGAGAGTCAAACATCACATCACATCCTCTCCTTCTCCCTTTCAAAGGAAAAAGAGGAGTCCAATCTTTTAAACAACATGGAGTGTGGGAGGCTGGTTGGAAAACTCATGTTAGAAGAGGATCTGGTAAAATCCATCCCAGCCAACCTACAAACATGGACTGCTCGTTCATGGCATCAGAGACATCAGACACAGGTTTGCTCCTGAAGCTTCAGCCTGGGTAACAGTGTGCAATGGCAGAGCCAACATTCAATTACAGCAAAACCCTTGGGTCCCTGTGCCCCCAGCAGCTCATCAGTCTATCTCCTTGGTTGCAAGCTTTACAGTGGGGTGTTGGGGAGCAGCGGGCTCTACCTTGCTGTGCCTCCTCCTGCAGACCTTAATTCAACCTCCAGCCACCATTTCACTCATTCATCTGGGACAATGAACTCTCAGCAAAGTGCAGTTCCTGGAGACAATGCAAAAAGATGAGTTTCCTTCCTCATGCACCCGCAGCCCATCAGCCACCGCCTCTGGCCTCTGTGTCAGCATCACTGGAGGGAACGGGAAGCAGAGACTCGGACGGGAGGAGGGGTGATTTGTCTCTGGGCATCCCTGAGCCCTTGCTGATCCCTCCCCGGGGATGTGCCTCAGCTCACGGAGCTGGACAGCAAGACACCAGGGAGGGATAATCCCTGCTGCCACACAGGACGCAGGAATCAGTGGTGCAGGGGTTTCATGGTGGCTCTGTGCAGAGGTGGCCAGAGCATCCCCAGGGGAGGACAAGAGGCAGTCAGCTGAATGTGGCCTCAACCCCAAGGGAACTGGGCCAGGTCCACCTCTGAAATGGTTCCTTTAATGAATGGGGGGAGAAGGGGACGGTGAGCTGTGGCTAAAGGGAACATGTCAAAAGTGCGGCTCATTCACCCTGCCCTATTGAGTAGGGTGGGAGAAGAATCCTGTGTTGACAAGCAGGACCACTCTCAGCAGTTTGGGATGTTCTCCAGCCCCCTGTTGCCTGAGTAGCCCTGGCTCTGCCAGGCGTAACATTTGATATGGTATGATCCCCATGTTCAGCATCGCGGTACCTGCTTAGATCCTGCACGGGGGCTGGGAAGGGGAAGAA
>NW_010196937.1:15353-46406 GCF_000695765.1 Mesitornis unicolor
CCTGATGAAATCGATAAAATGAAGACTACCGTCTCGGTATCAGGGGGATTGCCTCTCCCTAACCCCATCACACATGCCAGCCCCAGGGAGGTCCAGTACCACATATGCCCAGATTCAGAGAGGAAGGAAGACAAATTTTTGCAGTGGACTGTTGCTTTCTCTGCCCTCTGGAGCACCAGCTCAAGGACAGAGCATCCTCCCTGAAGACCCACATCATCCCTGAGCCAGCTGACCTGTGACAAGGGCAAGCACTTGGGGCTGAGAGAACATAGGGTTGGATAGATACCATCAGCATAGGTGGATACAGCCAAGGGACCTGTTGATCTCATCTGGAGTGGCCCAGGAAGGAGAAAGCCCTTCCCGGTGGCCCCTGCCCACCCCCCCCAGAGGAATGCAAACTATGCAGGGACCAGAGGTCACTGCAAACAGGCACGGTGAAGGGTGGTTGTAAAAGGAAAAGATAAACCCAATAAATCAGGCTGTGGGAAGAGGAGGAGGGCACAAGTGCACAGAGATGCCAGAGGATGGTACGAGGCAGCCCCGCTGCCCCTCAGAAAGAGGAAGAGAGGAATGTGGGAGGCTAACCTGGGCCACAGAGCAGCCCAGAGATGGGGGATGCAGAGCACAGGTAGCACCGTCACAGGGGCAGCATCTGCAGAGGGAGAGATGCTGGGGAGACCTGTGAGCCTGGCCAGGGTAAAGGGAGCAAAAAGTATTCACAGGAGGGGGAGGCTGCTGTTTTTCCTCTGGCAGTATAAAAAAATAAACATAAAAAAGAAAACATGGGGGAAAAGTCAGAAGTGTTGGATTATGTACAGATGGAAAAAGCCCTCAGAATACTGTTTTGCTCTCAGTTTTACTATATTTTAGCTTATATTATTCTCCCAATGGGAGATGGCAGTCTGTATTCACTGGTGCAGCAGAAGACAACACTCTTTTTGGAGAAAGTTACAAATGGCTGTGAAGTATTTTAAAACCTGACATTTTTTTCTGCTTAGGAGACCTCCCTTAGGCTCAAACTTCCATTGTGCAAACATTCATTCCTGTGGCTCCAGCTCTGCATGGGAGGCTATAAAACAGTGGCTTAGGGGAGATGGATGGACATCTTGGCAACTTAGCTGGTGACCTGCTCCCCTTTCTCGAGCCCTCCAGGTGAAAGCAGGTATCCAGACATGTTTTTAGGACACAGCAGCAGTCAGGTAGCTATACTTGCTTACCCAGAGTGCAGAATAAGCCCTTGGTGAAAAGAAGTCTGTGCTGGTCTACATCTATTCTGTGTAAGCAGGAGAGCTATAATAAATCCACACCAGATGCTCTGGATCTCGTCCCACTTGGTATGGTCAGAGCTGATGCACCCTGGAGGAGATGATACCAATATAATCCCAGCTTCCACAGCAAAACACTGAGAACACAGCTCCAGTGCAAAACAAGAAACAAAACGTTAGCCTGCTCATCTGTGGAGAAGCAGATAGGAAATGTGACCATTGGTGCCTCCAAAAATAAAGGGTGGCCTGTGTAGTCTTGTGGCTGTTAGCCTGATGTCTTAAGATGCAAGGCTTGTGCAATGGGGGCCTCACGTGCCCCCAGCCAGTCCACCATCCCAGTCCTAAGAAACTTTTGAACCCTTTGGCCAGTCTCCCCCAGATTTGGCAGAGGAGCTGAAGTCTCACTGACATGAAGCGCCTACGAGCCTTGTGAAAATAGGTGACTCGCTCGAGAAGAAAGAAAAACACTAAAAATATCCTGAGTGAGGGAAGAATTCATCACTCACTCAGCTCTTATTATGCATCAGAGAAAGCTGTTATGAAAACCCCTGCCACAAAGAAAGGCCCCAGCATGAATCACTCTTCAGGCGATATCAAAGAATCCAACCACAGCGGCAAAATCCAAATGGACCCAGACATCCTTGGCGCCTCTGCTCCAGACCACATATTCATGCTCACTGCCTGGCCTGTGACCATGTGGTGGGCACCCTGTCCCTTCGGGAAAGACCTCCTGGGGGCAGAGGGCCATCTGTTTGAAAAGAGGTACCATCTCCCTTTGGAGATGCTGCTTACAAAGGGCTTCTACCTCTAAAAGACTGAAGGGTAGCAACTACCTGAGCTTGTCTGCCATCCACAGCCTCGAATGCACTCCCTAAAAGAACAGGAGAAATGTTTTTTAGGATACATAAAAAGGAAAAGAGAAGAACCAGCATCACAAGCCCATCTCCCTTATTTCATGGGTTCCCACTGTGTCTCATCTTCTTTTTCTCCTTGGCAGGATTCAAGCAACCCAGAGACAGGGACCAGGGGGTAAGGGCAGCTGCAGCTGTCCAGTGGCTGCAAGGATAACTGCAACACTCTTTGAAGGCCATTCCCACAGAGCAGGCTGCCCCCCAGCTTTTGTAAGCTCTTAAACAAAACACTCTGAATGCTGTGCTTTGGTTTCGTGATATCAAGAAAACTCTTACATCACTTTTCAGTGAATACAGTGAAATTAAGTGAGATGCATTGAGGCAGAAGCACCATGTGATGGAGAGGATAAAAGGAGCAGCTAAAAGTTAGTTTGAAGGCTGTCAGGATGAAACCAGTTCTCCACTATCCAGGATCGTGGAGAGGGCTGGATACTGAATACCAAGATAACACAGATGCCTAGAATAACCTAAATAGCCTAGATAACCTCTAGTCTGGGGTATGGCATATCCATCCATCACTGAACTGGAGCCACAGAGACTGCTATGACCTGACTCAGGTCTTCACATACCATAGCAGCAACTCTGCCAGGGTTGCTCAATGCATGGTCAAAGCCTTTAAATCTGCCACAGGGCAATGTACAGGAGGGTGTCTGAGACTGTTGACTCTGGCTTGTGCTTGGAGGGCTTTGCTGAAGTAACCAAATCCACCCTGAAGGCAGTGACAGCAAGCTTTTGGTGGGTAGGGTTGAAATGCATTCAGACCAGCATTGTACACAGCCAGGGGTGCCAAGAGAAAGGGCTGGCAGCAACCAAGTTGATAGTGGGTCCCCAGCACTGTGCAAGGCCAGGGGAAGTGTCTATGAGCCTTGCACATTCTCCAGCATCTGTGCTCAAGAGAGGGGCACCCACTGAGCCTGTGGGATGCTGCTTTCTAAAAGGTATGAGGTCAGACATAGGCTGTGGAGGGGGGGTCAGGTCTTGATTAATTTGTTCTACCTGATGAGCTCACATCTTGGCATGACAAACCTGCAGATTACAGGAAGCTTAGTGGCTTATTTTTTCATTCTCTCCCCATCCATGCCTCAAGCAATGATGCCTGGTCTTTTGCTTGAGGCTGAAGTGATAATAAGGGCTTTTCTGAGTCTCACCTGTTTTTCAGCTCCTCCTTATTTCCTTATCTGTTCTTTCACTTCCCCAAAGTCCTGTGAGTGCTGTAACTAAGTAATCTCCAAAGTATGAGCCCTCATTCACCTACAGGTCAAACTATCCCCCACCACAATGTTGGCAGCTAATGGTTAAAGTCAAAGCCCCACACCTCCCCTCCTCAGGAATTCCTGAGGGCAGGCAGTCCTGGGAAAGGAGGGCAGCCTTGCTAACACAACAGGGGAGAGGGATTGAAAGGGCAAAATGGATCAGAAGCACGTTTGCTTACTGTGGGTTCTTTGATGTCTCTGAGAGGCATTTCTTGCAACAAGAGGATCACCTTACACAACAGGCACCCACACAAGGCTACAGGAGCCAGCAAGCTCTCAGTCATCACTCTTCCCAAAAGCAATAGTTTCCAGCACTGGAAGCTAAATTGGGCTTCTTTCCTAAGCCACCTTGATGAAATTCAGATATAAGCAGTTCCCAGGTTGGCATTTTAGAGGGATTTTTTACATTTCATCCTGCACCATTCTTCAGATGGAGCACTCATGTCCTCAGAGCCCCCATCTCTGATACCCCTGCGAGATCCCAGCAGCCCTGCTCCACCAGGAGGGATCACCTGTGCTGGGGTGTTGTGCCCTTCACAACATGCACATTCACTTGATGCTTTGAGAAGCATTTGCCTTGCTAGCAGCAGGCCACAGCACCTAGTTTCCTCTCTTAGATTAGTCATTCTTCCCAAATTTCCTTCTTTTGTATACGGATTCTCTCTGTTTCCTGCTACAGGCTTCATTTTCTCCGCACTAGAAGCACTTGGAAGTATTTGTACTGCCAGAGAGACCAGCTCATCTGTTCGGCTATTTTTATTCCTTCTGCCATAGCATCTTGAGAATTGGTTTTCCAGAATAATCTCTGGAGGTCAGGAAGTGAAAGAAATAATCTCAGATGCAGCTGAATGAATTGAAGGCAATTTCCTACACAACAGCACCACATAATCATGCTGAAATCTTAATATTGATACTTCAGTTAGAAGGAAATTCAAATCAGAGCCATGCTTTTTAAGCCATGCCTTCAGCATCACATCAGATGTTCACATCTGGTCTGGGTGCCAAAGATGCCTGTCCATTTGGAGAATTGTGGGGGAGTTCAGTCCATTGCACTTCTGAGGACTAAACGGTTTTGGTTTCTTTCCAGGACTATCAAGCCTCAACTGAGCATCCCCCAAAAATTGCTCATGCTGTCAGCACGCCCAGGTCTGGCACCTAGAAAAGTGGAAGGATCAAGCCTCTGCAAATACGGATTTGTTTGGAAAAGGATAATCAAAATATTTCTGGGATCGGCTCATTCTTCATTACTGCATCAGTATCTGGGGAATCAGGTTCCCTCTTGCTGCTTCTTGAAGACAGCATAGCCACACTGGAGCAAACCCAGCCGTGCCCACCAGCACGGTATGCGTGGCGTGTCCTTTGTAGACGGCTGCTCTGCGTGCAGGCACACGCAGACGCTGGCCTGGAAAGTATGGGCCATGTCATTTAGGAAACACTGCTCCAAGTCAGTAACTGGCTGCTTCTGACAAAGCTGTGCAAAGAAGACTCAACTTCACCAGCTTCTTCACCTTGGCTCCTACCACCAGGGTTAGTGCAAGCTGGCACCCATCTGGTCCCAGCAAACCCCGACGCCTCAGCTGTCAGACATCCCCCAGCTTATGCTTCACACGGGTGCCACAGGGACCAATCTACACCTGGTGGGCAATTCCACAGAGTGCAAGCCTAAACTAGAGATTCTTCTGAAATAACCTCTGTGGATACTTGTACCGCAAAGCTGTATTGAGCCAAAATGCAAAAATGCATTCTCTTCATTACATTAAACCAAAAAAGACAGCCCACATTTATTCCTGAGAACATTCCCTTTGATCTCGAATACCACATATGGATCAGCTGCTCTGCAAACAAGATGTAGGAGAAACAGGCAGAAAACATGTGGAGTTTCTTTGGACCAGAACAGCATTTTCAGAGTATCACTGATGCTATGTAGCATCTGAAGATCGTTTGTGGGACGCATCTGAAGGTCGGAGTCTGCGTTAAACACCCCAAGCTTTCAAAATGTTGTATTTTTTCCTCATAGTTGGTGGTTCTGGGGCCTTTGGAAGATGGCATATTCTAAAGCTTCTTTACATACCATGAGGTTTAAAACTGAGTGTTTTGTCCCCAAGTGTGTGACTGCTCTGAGGCTGTTGGTTCAGATGAATACTGGAAGTATTCACTGGTCAGTGGCCCTTAGCCAGTTTGCCAGTGCTGCTGATGCCGCCAGACATGGTGGCACGTTGTGCTTCACCTGCATCTTCATCTTGGATCATGTTCTCAGTTCCCAGTGAGCAACTGCTTCCTTGTCAAGGATCTTGTCAACTCTGAAGGCATCAATGTCTCCTGTGACTCTCCTTCCTCATCCATGTGACACATCACAGGCAGGTCGGAACTTGTACCAGCCTCAATTTTGCTTTTGGCAGGGAAGCAAGCAGCTGTCATCTCCCTCTGCTTCACACACAATGCAGCATCCTTCAAAACACTGTGGTGAAACTCTCTGGGGTGGCTGTGCTGCAAGAAGCAATGGGAGCCAGCTTGACCCTAGGCATGGCTAGGGAGAGGAGGTCACTGCAGGATCTTCCCTTTGCTCCTAGTAATGCCACATTTTTACAGTTATGTTTCCCAGACCCTCAAAACTTGCTGACTTGGCTACTCCTTCTGGGTCTTCCCAACTTCGTGAGGCGGCCTGGACTGCAGCTGCTCCTGGTGTGGGAGCTGAAGAACAAGTCTGGCTGGAGAATGCCTCAAAGGACAGACCTGTTTAAATGCCAAAGTAAATGTCAGTGTGGGCATGACACTGTTTCTGAGATGCAGTGGAGGCTTCTGACCACAGCTATCAGCACCTTGCTTGCTCTTTGTTGTCTTTTAATGGCATGTCACCAACAGTTGTCTAAACCCTCCACCATCCAGAGACCCGACCAGCTTCCCGAGGGCCCTCTCCCTCACGTTGCCACCATGAGGGTTTCACAATGAATATTTTCTCCCATTAGGTCCATACCTTCCTTTTGGGCTCATCCCAAAGTCTTCTGGAGCCACACCATGTTTCAGCTCTGGGCTTTCACACACACATCACCACGTATCTCGCTGGCACGCTGCATGGCAAACCAAATGAACCATCTGGCCGCAGTCGTCTGTTAATCCTCCTCCGGCCTCTTCTCTATTGAGGCATCATCTAAACTATTACACAGCCCTGCTGTTGACTTTGCTAGCCTTTGATCATTTATTCACAGACTGGACAGATTCTCTCCGTTATGAATTACAGGGCTCTAATTGGATTGAGAGCCAAGCCTGCATCTTCCCCTGTAATTTAGCTTTAATTAATGCCCATCTATTATTAACTGTTATCAGCTGGTTATTATCCAGAGACCAGCATGGATTGTTTTCATCTTTATGACCCTTTTCAATAATTTCCCCCTCCCCTGTTGACAGATGCGCCCAAAACATGCACATCAGCATAAAAGACCACTGTTAAGGAACAATGGGTCTTTCAAAGCTGCCGAAGTCAAAGGAAAGTCTCCTCATGTCTCTAGGTCAATGTCCAAGCCAATGTGGACAACAAAAAATGCCCCTGTGTTTCCACAGGAGATATACAGTTTACCTTTTTATTTTTGCTGAGGCACAAAATCCGTAATTGAGAGTGGAAATTGGCGAGGAGCTATTTTGAAAGAATTGGGGCATTTTCATGTTCTTTTATATTTTCCATTTTCTCATTTCTGGCTTTAAGAAAAAAAGAACAGAAACAGAAACCTTTCCTTCCTCTTCTCTTTTATCACATTTCCCCCCTAAAATAGCAGCAGTGAAACTACCAGAAAACAAACCCAAGAAAACAGCAATACAAATACTCAGGAGAGGGCTTAGGAGCCTGGTTAAAAAAATAGAGCTGAAGAAGAAATAAGAATGCTTTGCCTCCAGCCTGTGTCCGTTTTCCATTCTGTGAAACCACTGCAAGAGGTCTACTGAGAGTCCTCCAGCAAAGCCAGGGGCTTCAAAGCCAAGGCAACCATGCACCAAACTATTTTTCTGGCCCCTCTTTGACCTCCCCTGCAACTGGAGCATGCTGAAAACTTTCCTTTCAGATCCATGGGAACGATGGTGGCTCTGAAAGGACCCTGAGATTATGCTTTCACCTCCCTTCAGACCCTATTCATGGCTGCTCCCATCAGATACTTGGAGGCTCATCAAGAGCTCCCTGGGGTTTTGTGCTTGGCTAGTCTTTATGCACTGAGGACAAATACGTCCTTCTCCAACTCCATTGCTACAGCCAGGTTGCTGACAGGACATTGCCCACCAGCCTTGCTCCTGACTCCCAGAGGTGGATTACCAGCAGCAGAGTTGCAGGAGTTTTGGCCATTTGCTTCTATACCCTAGAGGATCTGGGCTGAAGCATCTGGAAAGCAGTTCAGGAAAGCAGTTCAGCAGCATCAGCTCCTCTGCACTGAGGATCTGACTCACTGCAACTATTGCTTTTGTTAAAAGACATCAATTCCAGGCTTTACAAGAAGGCAGCAGTTAATCTAGGAGCACGAGTCCACTTTGATGGCCAAGGCTTAGCAGGCTTTCAGCTTCTACACACTGTCCCTCTCCAAGGCATTGCCCTGGCCAACTTGGCTGAGAACATCAAGTGTGCAGGGGACTGATAAAATACAGTGCATCAGAGCTCCTGGTGGGCTGGGGTGCCAGTGTATGGCATTGGAACACAAGAAAATGCCTCTGCTACATAGGGTCACAGTGACAATTTGTGAGGGAAAGCAACAGTGGCAAAGGCAAGAAGAAGAAAGGCATGGGAAGACCCCTTTCTCTCTTGTCTGGGGTTGAAGATCACTTTGAGAAAGGTCAGAAACTGGTCAGAGGAACAGAAACATCCCTAAGGAGAGATGCAACGTTTGACTTCCAGGTCAAAAAGCAGCGACAACTGTTTTAGTTTGACTTTTCCCCCATCCCTAGGGAATATTTCAATTCAGTATTTCTTGATAATTGTTGTGAAATCGGCAGTTCTTGCCCCATTTAGTGCTTTCTTCTGCTTGCTCTGCTCTAGGTCAGCTTGCAGACCTGTCCTCAATGAAGCTCTGAGATTGCAAAGTTGGCTTCTGTTTTTGATAAGTAAAGAAATCAACACTTCAAAGTTTTCAGTGTCAGGACTCCAAATCCCACCTTGCTCCCAGCCACGTATCCCTTGCCTCAGGGGTGCAGGGGAAAACTGAATCTCCCTAACACCTTGCAAGCCAAATGCAATGCAATTCTTGTCTCCAGGACAAGTCTGTTCTCCATACAGGTGCTGCAGAAGTGCAGCTGCTGGCTGTGGCCTTTGGTCAGCGAGGTGTCCTGCACTGGGAGCCCCAGAAATGTTAGCCTCTATTAAATGTGCAGCTTCCCAGTTAAACTGCATTAAATCTCTGTGCAGCTACGCTTAAGAAGGTGACAGAGCACTGAACAGGCTGCCCAGAGAAGTTGTGGAGTCTCCTTCTCTGCAGACATTCAAAACCCGCCTGGACGCCTTCCTGTGCGACCTGGTCTGGGTGATCCTGCTCTGGCAGCGGGGTTGGACTGGATGATCTTTTCGAGGTCCCTTCCAACTCCTAATATTCTGTGATTCTGTGATTAACATAGTTGTTATTCAGAGCCAGGTAAGCTGGATCTAGTTGGCACCAGTAACTCTGGGTGAGACCAAGCAGGCATGGGTAGAAGTCACAAACTAGAGCATACCCCAAAAGAATGTCATGATGACAGAAGATGTCCCAGGCACACACTGCTACCAGTAAACAGAAAGGAGGGAGAAGTTTTGTGTGACAGTGATAAATCAGTTCATCCCCACCGCAGCGTGAGAAGTGCCCTGGGACAATTACCCTGAGCTGAGTGCATCATCCGTCCAGGGGCTCTTCCCTGCAGAGACTTCATTTGGTTTAATTACTCTAATTTGGAAGTCAATTTAGATCGGCTTTCCTGAAGATGCCTGCCTAGAGCAGCCCTCAAGGAACATAAAAACAACTGAAACTGTTTTCGGTTGCCTATCAGCTCCCTCAGGCTTGACAAAACTAGGGGTAATGCCTCAACAAAACACTTGAAAAGGTTCTTTCCTAACTTGTTCTTTACCCTTTCAGCACAGTCAACTTCCAAGCCCTCAAGGTTGGAAAAAATCCTACCCAAGGAAGAAAGAGCTCACACAAGAGGATCCTGGTGGGAGAGGAGGGTGTCCCTGCTTGTGCACATCCCCAGCCGGTCGGTCCCTGCAGCTCCTCACCACGGAGCAATGCAGTTGGTGAACAAGCAAGGTGAAGTGATATCTACGGCCACTGCTGTCCCTGGAAGGAGAGATGAGACAGAGATTTGTCTGTGCAGCGAAGCTGAGCTGGTAAAGAGCTACAGGGCCTACACACCCACACAATGGCTGTGCTCCGGCAAGCTCACCGGCACGAGATGCCCAGGTGACCTTGCTATTTAATGTGCTGTGACCGGGGCACTGTTACCGTAGGATTTAATAGCAGGCTCCTGCAGAGCCCTGCAGAGAAGGATCTCTCTCCAGCCATCCGAGTCAGCCGCTTCCCCCACGGATACATAATCTGTGTAGAGAGCAAGTCACAGGCAAAGATGTAATCAGCAGGAGTGGCACGGGAGCATCGCTCAGCATTGGTCTGGTCAATGGGCCACTCCAGCGTCAGAGAAAGGGGAGCACGTTCACCCTCTGCATAAGGAACAAGCAGCAATTGCATGGTGCTACACTGATTTCCCAAGCCATTGCCTTACTCTTGCCTGTGCACAGAGTCACACAACAGAAAACAGAAATATTGGATGCTGCCAGTCCCAAGGACTTTTTGTAAGCCAGGACCAGCAATGCAGCCTAGCTGATGGTCCAGTGTGTTTTCATCCATGGCAGCCATGCAGGCAGCTTGGGCTACCAAAGCAAGAGCTGACTGTTGTCACAGCAGTTTGTTTTGGGAGATCTGGAAGGCTTCGCTCTGGCTTTGCTTCATCACAGGCAGCACACACACCTGGCTGGTGGAGGAGTAAGGTTTGGAAAGGAAAAGCATATTGTCAAGGAAGGCTTTCTGAAATGTTTTCTAGCACTCACTATTTTTTTTTAAAAAGGCTGATGTTTCAGTGAAAGGTCACTACATCTGGAAAGAAAAATCAAGAGCAAAATAGACTGTCTTCTCTGCTGCCTCCACAAAATTCCTCCGGAGTAGAAACTGTGACTGCTGTGATCTCTGGCTCTCCCAGGTATAAATTCATCAGATTTCAGCCACTTCTAAGCCAGACTCTGAAAATAAGCTGGATATGACCTCATACATGTCCCAGAAACAGCAGAGCAAGGTTCGCATCACAGCTTTTAAATTCCAGCTTTCCTCCTACCACAAGCTCTTGCAACCAGCTGATAACCAGAACCAAATATGATGCTGTTTTCCAGCGCCCTGGACTGATACCCTGTCTTGCAGGAAACAGATGGCCAGCGTGGATCTGGACATCGCCTTGTTTGAAGCACTCCTCGCTGCCATGTCCAAGTCCTCTCCTGGCATGAATAGACACATCGTGGAAGCTCCCCTGCAATGCAGGAACTTTGCAGCAGCTTTCTGCCATTTAGACAAGGGAAGAGGAGAGATGGAGGTGTGGCTTGCATTTGCTGACCCCCATGCAACAAGCGCATACGGTCCCTGACCAAGCTGGTGCTGCTGGTGCAACAGAGACGCAGCCTGGGGACTCAGCATCCCTGGGAAGTGGGATTGTGGGGAGCTGGAAACGTGCCTCAGGGTGCTGCCTTGCTGTCTGCAAAACCTTCTCCCACGCTCCTCAGGAAACAGCATGCCTGAGGCGCGATTTCTCACATCGGCAGCCCGCACCCGGGGAGGGAAAAGGCACATATGGCAGCCGACATTTGAGGAGGGGCAGTTGGAGGCTGCCACAGTGCCTTGCTGATGAGAAGCTCCTTGCTGGGCGAGCGGTCCTGTCCCAGCCCCTGCCAGGACCTGCTGCTCCTGGCAGCGAGTCGGCTCAGCGCGTGGCACGGTGCCCATCTTGGAGCAGAGAAACCATCCAGCGTGGCTTCTCCTCAAGCGAGTCAGAAGAATCTTTAGCCAAGATGAACATCGAAGGCAGAAGCCTGCTGGCAAACTGGGCTACATCGAACCAGGGCATGCCTGTGATGCTGACAACTGCCAGTTGGCCACAGGAATGGGTACCGATGCTGTGCAGGCTACAGCGTGGCATCACCCAGTGCCACAGTGTGGCAGGGGGCAGGTGGGTGTCCCAGGCATCAGATAAAATCCAATGCCAAGTCATTCAGACTGGGGAAAGGAAGAGCTGGGGACATCCTCCTGGGAGGCTAGCCTAGTAATTCATGCTAGCCTGTTGTCCTCACTCCATTTGCTTGTTAATTGCTTTTGGCGACCAGCAGTAAGACTGTAGAGGGTCGGCACTGGGCTGTGTGGCTGGGAGAGCCCCAGAGTGGGCATGGACAGCTTGCAAAACCTGCAGCCCTCTGCAAACAGTGGTTTTTCTCTTTGTCATCACTTCCAGCCCTTCCCAGAGCCTTCCTCAGTGCACTTTCCAAGAAGGTCACAAGTCCCACTGGTTTTGGGATCTGGGAACAGCAGTTTGTTGCCCTGGAGGCAGGGCAATAAAGAAAAAAAAATAGCAACAAATGAGAATCAAACCTCAGCTATTCTGACACAAAGGCAAGTTAGCATGAAGATCTGTCCTCAAACCTTTCGGATAGCTCCTCTTTTCCAAGGCAGGTGTTGCTTTATATTCTGCTCCTTCCACCTCCCCACTCCTGCCCTAGTGCAGGGAGAGCTCCTGAAATAGCTACTTCTAGCTACTTTATTTTGGATGCAAATTATTGGTATTCTGCAAGAAGAGCTCTCACTTGGAGAGCTATCCTGCCAGACCTGTTCCAGCTGATTTCCTCTATGAATCTGAAGCCCTTCCTATAAAAACCTTCAGCTGCAAACCGAGATATCAGCCAGGGTTCACCTCCTTTCTTTTTTATCATTCCAAAGTAATTCCCTCCTAATTTTGTTTCTTTTTATTTCCTTTCCTTTACATCTGCATTATTGCAGAGCGCTGTTAATAAGATTTATGGCTAAATATTATCTGGCATACAGGTAATTTAATATGCACTTGCTGGTCCGGTTTGAAAAGCAAACAGCCTCTCTCACCACGCTGCTTTTGGCTTAGCTGCCTTAATTGCCTGTGACATACCATGCACAGGGTAAATATTTGGTCCCAGCTCTGAAGCTTGAAGGCTCGCCTCCAGTTTTCTGTGTGGGGATTGGTGTCTTAATAGCATTAGGGCATGCCCTTTCCCATGGCAGGGTGAACGAGTTCACTCATTAATTAGGCCATTGCTGAGGACCAGCAGGGCAGGGGATGGGGGAGAAAGGGGAGCAACATGGCTCTGCAGGAGACAAGAATCACAGAACCAGAGTAATTTTGTTTGAAAGGACTTCCCCAGGCCACTGGTCCAAACTTAGGTCCAGCCAGATCCAGTTGCTCATGGCTGTGTCCAACTGCAGTCTGACTATCTCCAAGGATTAACTCAGTCTGTGGGAAGATGTCTCTTTTCGGGCAAGATTTTCTCCATTTTACTTAACTGTGCAAAAGCAGGAGAGATTGAGAGCTTGTCCAGGAGAGAAGGCAGTATATTAAAAGTAAGACATGCTATGCCTCCAGCCAGGAAGGCAGAAGACGGGGAAAAAAACGACTTCTCCAAGAGTAATTATGCAGCTCAATGACTGAATGGGGGAGATAGTTGAGGTTAAATTCGTGCCAAGGACCCTGTGGCAGCAGCACTACCACGACGACCTTTTATGGGCTTTCACATTGAACAAAGAGCAAGGGAAACTGGAGTTTTATCTACTCCAACGAGAACCCAGCCAAAATGGCTGTGCTCAGTCAGCAGCAGGGGAAAACACCACATTACAAAGGGCACGAGAAATTTGGCACCTGCTTTGCAAAGAAAGAGCCAGTTGCTCACGCTGGAAGGTGCCTGCAGTCCTTCCCTCTGGCTGGGTTGCATGCAGAGCGCAGCAGCAACAGGACTTCCCACTGCAGCCTGCAAGAAGCAGCCGGTTGGGAAGTGGGAATTTGCAAATCACAGAAGCAGGACTGTTTCAGAGAGCTGTATTCCTCAGATTAGACCTCGTCAGGACCATGCTTTGTGGCACAGGAGGTGCTTTCATGATCTTCTCCTCCTAATGAAAGGAGTAAGCTTTAACTACTGCTATGCCCACGCTCAGGAAAGCACAGAGGCACCACCATGTAGGAGAGTCCATGTTTTCCTGCACATGGGCCATGAGAGAGGGATCTTGCTTCCTTGAGCTGCAGGTTACCCAGCTCCCTGAAGCGTGGTGATAAATCACGGTGCAAGGAGCATGGTGGAAGGAGAGGAGCCTTCCCTTCAGCGCCAGGTCTCCCTGGCAACTTCTCTGCAAAGCAACAGAAGAATAAACAGTGCCAAAGTGCATGCTAAGAAACTGCTCAAATCTCTAATCACCAAACACAGCCTAGCAAGAGGTCTGCCCTGGGACAGGAAATTTATATCATCTATCAACAAGAACTACATACAACAAAAGCAAATTCAAGGGAATTATGTTTTGCATCTTGCGGCTTCCTCTTTCACTGGCTGCTATGATCTGTTTTTTTAAGGTTGGCCGTCCTTCCCAGAGGATGAAGTCCTGTTCCCAGTTCCACTGGCTGGTGAGATCCCTGTGCACTCTTCTCCTCCCTTCCGATCAGTTGCAGACCCTATGATATTTATAGAGCATCCTGCACAGCCTTGGTCCCCTTCAGACCCTTGGGTGAGAACATACTGTGAATTTTCTGCTCTGCACCGACTCTCTGCACAGCGCTTCAGCCCTGAGCTGAAGTTAAGAGCAGCAAGAGGAGGAAAAACCATCCCAAAAGCTTTCTGAAAGGCCCACAGACAAGGACTGTGGCCACATATGAATGACAGTGCTCCAGACAGCCCATCTGCAATGCAGTGCAATCAAGGAGTGACTCTGTGTCAGCCTTGAACTCTCTGGATGAGACACTGCAGAGAGCTGTGCGGGCAGTTTTCCCTTTAATAGAGGGCACTCCCTTGGAACAAGTGTTTGGCACCAGATGAGTGAGGAATGAGATGGCTCTAATCCCGTAATTTAATTAGAGCTGCGTAGAGCTGCCTAACAAAAAGTCCATTTCCTGAGCAGGCTGCAGCGCTGGGTGACTGGCTGCTCTCTCTCAGCTGGCAGCCTGGACCCTCTTGCTCCTGCTCTGCCACAGAAACGCAGTGCAGTGCTTTTCCACCCCTGCTCTGTCTTATTTTTCCTTCTGATGGGTTTTAGCCAAAGGAGCATGGGCTGGGACTCCTCCCTGTTGTACACCCTCATATTTGTGGTGGGGAAGGAAAGGGCAGGAGCTCTGGTTCTATCCTGCAGTGGCAGGAGGTGGCAGTGAAAACCTAAGCTCCGTATCTCCTTCCATGTGCAGGAACTTCCAGGTGTCCTTCCATTTTGCAACTGAGCAAAAATGTCAACCAAGACAAGATAAGGATCCACTGAAGGAGTGTGCTGTGGGTGTGCAGGTCCCATCCTACACAGACAAAGGGGTCCTGGCACCCCGCTCTCAAACCACCCCACAAGCAGGAGTGTCTCTCCAGGTTTTCAGGGTCTCCCCAGCTTCATGGGGAGCACTGAACAGTGCTCCCAATTATGAAACAGCGCAACCCACATATGTACTCCCATGCTGCAGGACAAGCTGGAATGGCATGAGGTGGGCATCACTTTGGAGCACTATCAGTCCCTCTCCCTATTGGTCTTGATGCTCAGCTTCCCCTCTGTGGCCCATTTATGTCCATGATGAAGCAAAGGGAGCTGGGGATGAGGGACCAGCAGCCTGAGGGATTGGTCTGGAAGGGCAGAGATGCATAAACCCATGCCTCTGAAGAGGAGGGCAGCCTGCGATGATGCCTCATGGCTGTCTCAGGGCAAGCATGCAGGCTAAGCTGGGCCTGAAATCTGAGTAGGATTGGCTCAGCATGAGTTTTTGGTCTGAGCCTTTCTGGCTTCACCCTGACCCGAGCATGCGTGGGCTATGGCTCCCAACAGTCTCTCGGGGCTCAGTCAGCCACAAAGCTCCCCCAGTGCACACGAATTCCTGCACAGAAGCCAAAGCCCAGGCTAGCCAACAGCAACATGCCTAATTAACAATAATTGGCTCCCCGCCATGTATCTCCCAGGCCCAAGCTTGCACCCGCCCCAGTAATTGCTGTCCCATTATGTTTTCCGGATGCTCCAAGGTGAAAAGGAGCTTTGTATGGCAGCCCTGAGGCAAGCCTGGGATGCAGCAAGCTGGCAAGCAGTTGCTCCTGCTGGGACCAGTCCTGACACTGGGAGAAAGGCAGGGCTGGGGCATCCCCTTTTGCTCCTCGAAGACTCAGCAACAACTCCCAACACCAAGGTAGAAGGGGAAGAAAACAGTTCTAGCATCACACAGAGTGTACCTGGCCACCCTCTGCTGGGTGCTCAGGTACACACCCTATAGGAATGTCCCCCAAAGATGTCACTAGCCCAGTGATGCCACCAAACTGGGGGAAAGGACTGCTGGCTGCAATAAATAGAGATGCAATGAACCATCCTGCAACCCTGGCAAGGAAAGAGCCTCCCAGATCATCAGTGATAGCACTGCCAACAGCTGTGGCTCTGTGGTCCTGCTGCTGGAGGTTCCCTGACTGCTGGTCATCACCCAGGCTCTGAGGAAGGTCCTCTGTGGGCAGCTTCCTACAGCAGCTTCAGCAGAAGGAAATCCCCAGCTCCGGGGAATTTCCTACCTCTTCTCATAAGCTGAAGGCTGCTGGAAAGCTGCACCAAGACCAAAGACCTTGTATTTTGTCGCTGTTCCCCACTCTCCAGCGCTTTTTCTGAGCCTGTTGTTTGATAACAGCAGCAAGGCCCTCGTCTGGAGGGAGAATTTCTTTGTGTCTCCTTGGAGAATCCCACACACGTTGGCCAGGTCTCAGCACTGCCTGTCTGTGGTTTAACAGGGATCTCCCTGCTCCAGAGCCCACCGTTTCACTTACAAACACACCTGCAGATGGTGGAGGGATCTGAGCCACTCCAGCATTCAGTGTCTTCAGAGGAGGCAGACAACAGGCAAGAACAGAAGCTGAAGGCCAGAGGGGGTTGGAAAAACTCAGCTTTAAGAACTGCTCCTGGTTTGCAAACAGAAATTAGAATAAAGGTTCATCAATCTGGGGCCAGCACCTGGCTGCAGGGCACCGCACTCATTTGGCTTAGGTGTGGTGATGCTCTTTGGCTGTATGTGAACCACCCTGCCTCCCGCAACCCAACCCTGCCCCAGCCTGTCCCCACTGCCCCAGGCAGGAGAAAATCACCAGGCACAGCCAGCCTCTGCTACTCCAGGACAAGGCCTGGATGTCATGCCATCTCAATAACTTGCTGGCTCCTTCAGAAGGACCATTATAATTTATAGTGCACTTGCTACTGCCTTCCCCAAAGGACTGCCTTCTGCCCCTTTCAAAATACTGAGGCAAAGGCTGAAGCAAGGGGCTTCATAACCCAGGGAGAAGAAAATTGCCCTGATTTAGCTGAGGCTTTCCACCACAATGAATTCAGTGCCCTGATGGTTTAGCAAGCCTGGGCTGCCCAGTACATCTGTAGGAAACCACCTCAAAATGTTTACACTCCCACTGCCGGTACCCGAGGGACTCCTGGGTAAGAAGACGCTAATGATGGCCAGTTGCTCAAGCCAAAGCCAGACCTTGCTGAGTTGGTCTGCAAAGCACCAAGCAGGGTTCTTCCCTTTTTTTACAGAGAACTTGCATATGCAGCTACATCCAGCAGAAGCAGAGCAGCAGGAAGTCCCCTGCTCCAAAATCCCCACATTTGCCCTGCAAGCAAGTTTTATTCCCATCAACATAATCTCTCTGCTTCTTCCAGCATCATACATGTGGCAGCATTTGGGGCTTTCCTCAAAGACCCACACTACCCAAATCCATCTGCGAGCCCCTCCCTTGCTGCTGCATCTCACAACTGGCTGCCCTCAGCTGTAGCCTCTGCTTCTCCCGACATGATACAGACTTCATTGCTCCTTCCTTTGAACTCAACAGAAAGCTCTCTGCATAGGCTAGCTAGCCTTGAGATTGTCCACCTTCTCACTGAGACATGCGGTACTGGGCTGTAATTACTCTCCACATCTTTTTTCCTGCCATGAAGCAAGCAGCAGAAGTGAGGGGCGCAGGATTTCCAGCTACTGCCCTGCATTCAGGTCCCTTCTTCACTCAAGGGTCCCACTCAAGTGTGCCACCCAGGCAGAGAAAGACTGGGCTACCAGTCTAATGGTGCTGGACTTGTTGTTCTAGAGACATCCTGACCCGGCTCGTTCCTCCACATATATTCTGCTCTCCAGAGATTACATATGCCATGAGGTGAGGGGGGAGTTCAGAAGAGATTCCAGCACCAGCCTGGGACACGAGAAACTGAGATTTATTACCCCACTCTGCTTCAGGCTTTGCATGAATCACGAGTGACTCAGTTGCTTTGAAATCAAGGGGAGCTGGATCTCTAAACAGCACCAAAGGCTGAGGTGACTTTAGAACTGAGTGGACCTTGATGGTCACTTCTGGCTTTTGTCCCCTGACAGTAAAAGGGATGTAGCACTGGCAAGGCAGGCAGTGAAGTTCACTCCTGAAGGCCAGCAATCGCTCCAGTAGCCTGCAGCAGGCATAAGAAGGACCTGAGTTCATGGTCGTTCAGCATCCGTACCTGGGGAGGGCAGTTGCTGTGAGCAAGCCCTGCCTTTTGAGCCTGCAGCACCTAATTATAAGGGAAACTGAGGAGAAAGAAGAAAAAAACCCCAACCCCACCAGTAAAACAAAAGACATTTCTGAGCAATGATTGGTTTACCACAACTGCATTTCCATCAAGTCTCCAAAATTTTTGGAACAATCCCACTCCTATGTCATCTTATGTAATTTCTGGAGCTAAATAACTGCTTTTGGGAGGAACACAGCACTATCGTCCTGCAGCAGGAAACCAAAACACAGAATTTCTTCTTTCCTTTTCTGCAGGAGGGACAGACTAGCCATTTCTGGCAGCAATAAGGAGTTACTTACACTGACTCGTGCAGACAACTGCAGAGCCCTTCCAGTCCAAGGGAGAAGCCAGATCCGCAGGCTGGCAGGGATGCCTGCCAGGAAGGGAACTCACAAACCTGTGAGATGCAGCAGGGGGAACAAAAACATAAAATGAGAGATCAAAGGCGGGCAAGGAGGGAGAGAGGAAAACTTACAGCTGCGGATGGACTAGCAAAACGTAAATGCCACAGGAGACAAATGGAAGCAGTGAAGGAAGCATTTCAGAACAAGTAAATCAGGCAGCGACATGGTAATTAGCCTGGCTTTCCTAGCGGAAAGGTGTTTACACCAGGAGGATTTTGTTCTGGCATAAATAAGGCACAGGACAAAGTGTTGATCTGGGTTCTGTGCCTACAGTCAACGCTCCTAACCAGTGCTCCCAGCACACAGGGATGAGCTGGGCCACTGGGGAGGGTGCATGGGTGATGGGGGTTCAGCTCTCTGTCCTGCCACAGCTTTCCTATAGGAAACTTTATACCCCCACAAAGGGAGGGGACAAGGGCAGCGAGCCAGCGCACCTCATCAGGTGCCAGGCAGAAAAATAACAATCCTGCTTTAACAAGAAACAGCCAAAGGTTTCCAAGCTTGTCTGAAAGATTTTGGTGGGGTGTGTGTGGGGATATTATTACATTTGAGTCATCAGCAGCATGGCCAACCAGATAGCCATCTTCCTCCTCCACCAGCTTTGACCTCAGGATAGGCAGTGGCTGTGTCTGCTCACTTGGGATGACTAAAGCAGATGGCCCAGGGTTTGATCCAGCTTTCCAAACCCAGGATTGCACCCATACCACACTCCTTCTCCATGGAAAGGGTCTGGGGGGTTGGTTTTTGTCAGTACATCTTATACCAAATCAAGGCCAGTCACCACAGTGACATTCATAAAGATACTGGGAAGATGAAACTTTACATCAACATCTCATCTAATGTGGTAGAGAGGGACATAAACAGCCCATAAATTAAGGTGCCCAGCAGCAGCGCTCTCATCAGCGGGCACAAGGAAATGGGCATTTTGATTTTCAGTGTTCCCCTCATGTTAAAATGCCCTCCTTGAGCAGTTGAAAATGCTCTTTAATTGACGACGCCACACTGGGAAAGAGGCCAGGTAATGTTTCAGATCCACAGGGAAAATTTAGAGAACTCAGCTCCTCCCTCACTGAATCTGCACTTCATAAAAATGACAGTGCTGGGGAAGTTACTTTAAGTTAGAAACGAACCAGCTCTGGCATAAAGAGAAGATGGTAAATGAAACCCTGTATGTCCACTGCCCAAGAAAACATCTAGCAAAAGCTTAGCGTGATCGATGGAGCCACTGACCATAGACAGGAAGCATTAAGGAAAATAGCTACCAACATACACCCAGCTTGAATACCAGCTTGGTCTGATGTGTGTACCACAGACCTGAACCCTTCTGGCCATGTGGTAGACCTTCAAAGCAAGACAGCAGTGGCTGCATTTCAGACTGTGTGTAAATACGACACTTGGGAAGCAAAGCTTGTAAAAGATTTGGCTCAGTGACAATTAAGCTGAGCTGCTCTTCAGCTACTAAAACCTGGGATAAAACCATAAAATCACTTCCCAGGGGCTACTGGAGCGTCAGAAGATGGCTTTTGAGCACCAGGTTTTCTCACCTCCCTGAGCCATGTCTTACTTCTGCCAAGTCAGCCAAGACTGGGGAGTGCTGCCCACAGCTGTTGAGTAACCTCCATTTACCAGGGCTGGACTGGTCCCCGGGGGAACTGGAGAACGATAGAGAGGACAACACTGCACCAAAGCATTCCCTTTGCATGCACTGGGAGCAAAGGTGTCTGGGTATATCTGGTCTAGGCAGCATATGGTGGATGCGGGCAGGTCAGGACCAGCCCATTAATAGCCAGCAAGCTCCTACTTGGTAGCCTCCCTTGAAAAAGGAAGTCAGGAGGAGCTTACATCAGGCTCTGCTAGAAATGTCTACATGCATGACTGAAGGAAGAGGCTCCTGGCTTGTGACAGGAGGCCAAGTGACTCAGTTGTGGTGGGTGGGGGCAAGGAGAGAAGGGGATGTGGTTAGGGAGCAGGGCATGAGTCAGCAAGGAAGCACATATGTTGATAACAGCTGGATAAACTCAAGGCAGAGACATAAGGTCTGCTCAGGAGAATATCCAAGCTGTACTGGAAGCCAAAACCCAGAGACAGCAATCCCAAGGGTTAGTGCAATGGAGAGCTCTAAGTGCCTGGCACAGGCTTTTCCTGTTTTGCAGCTTGGCAGGGGTTGCAGGACAGACAAGGTGTGACTGTGGCGTTGGCCATGTTCTTGTGTCTCAGGTACTGCGTTTTCAGCAGTTATCTGAGGTTGGAGGCAGCCTTGTTCACGGAGCTCAGACAAGTCCTCTCCACTATAGTCCTGTGGCCTCAAGTCACCACAAGGGATAGACACTTCTCTCCCATCCCACAAGACACAAGCCTTGCATGCTCCTCTTTGGAGGCTTGGTTTCCCACAGGCATGCTCTTGGGTGAGAGGCATGAGCACGACTGAGCCACGAGACAGTACAAGTTGGCTTGAAGTCTGCTACCATCTTCTCTCCCCCATCACCCTCAAAAGCTCAACTAAGGTTGAAGTGGTTTCAAACAGTCGGAGATCCCACTGAAGAAAATGACAGTGAGGGAAGATTCGTTAGAATTCATTGGTATACTGGTATTCATTGATACATAGGGTACTAGCAATGGGCCCTCCCAAAGCACCACATAGCTCCTTGAGCTCATCAGAACACAGATCTGCAGTGGCTATTTTGTTCTGTCCGTACTCCACTTGCAGCTTTGCTCACCCGCTCCTGTGCCTGCCACAACCATTTAACGTGGGACAGTGTCACCAAGGAGCACTGCCTGACAGAGGATTTCTGTACTGTGGGAAGCCAGAAACGAGCTTTAGGCCTCAAAAACGCCTATGGCATTGATCCTGCAGCTGCTGAGGAACCTCAGCTGGGAATACAGTCCAGTGCGTTCACTGAGGAGATCAAGACTGCAAATGTAATTGCCAAGTCCCCGAGATGTCAAGGGCATTGCTTACCCTTCCATGTTTTGTTTTGCCCACAAGCCTAGGAGGCCACAGAGGAGCACATGCTGGGGGCAGGACTCTTGCTGGGTCTTTTGCAATACATTAGTCACCACCATGCAGAGGACATACAGCTGGCAGCCGGTGCTCAGTGTGGGATTGTGCCTCCCCCTCCTGATCCCTGCTCTCCCACAGACACTGTCTAGTTCCCAGATCCTGCTGCCTGTGCCTAAAATCTCCCCGAAACCCAACCCGCACCTCCCTGGGAGCATGGTCAGCTTCAGCCTGCCCGTTCAGTTGGATCTGCTTTCCTTTCCTGCCTTCCCAGCAAATATTTAGAGGCATGGGCTCATCGCCTTTGTCGGTTTGAAACCAGAGAGGACTGCTGCTGACTAACAGGAGATGTGTCACAGTCACGAGCCTGCGTCTTTGCAGCCATCACCGCTGTGGCACTTCCCCTTTGGTGGGGAAACGTGAGAGGAGCAGCATCGATGTGACTGGGGAAAAAGGCATCTGCCTGGAAACAGCAGCTTTATTCCTCCGTGACTTTGAGGTCTTACCCAGACCCAGTGCTACCCACAGCTCTGCCATGTGCTAGACCTGTTGGTGTCTTGCTGAGAGAGGGCAGCATGTTATTCAAGGCTCAGGGCACTGCAACATGCAATATGTGCTCGCTGTTGCTCATGGTGCCAGGGAGAGGAGTCCTCCTGTGAAAGGAAGAGGCAGGCATTGGGCAGAAAAGTGGATGGAGACCATCTTTTGGCACAAAAACAGGGGGAGTCTGTTGAAATTCCTGAGCAGAGGGGAGCCATGAAACACCCGCTCAACTTGGCCAGGTGTACGTGGGGACGCCGGTCAGTTTCTATGCACAGGGATGTCACTTTAGAATAAAACTCATTTTGTTCCTGAATAATCAAGTCACCCAGAATGGAGCTGCTGAAGGAACGCACCACTCATTCTAGGACACACAGCTGGAAGAGAGCAAGGGCTCACATGCTCTTCCCAAAGTGCCTACAAAAGCCATTGATTGCAGTTTGTAGGGTGTGAGAACCTGAACTCGACACAGTTGAGCAGAGAAGCAGCAGTGATGCTATCTCCTTATGATCCTGTGGCAAGGAGAAAGGTACCCATAGCTGGGAGATGGGCTTAAGAGCAAGAGCACACAAAGACTTAAGAAATTCAGTTTTCCCCTAATGGCTGCACCTTGGGGTGCAGTCTGACCACATCTGGACGGCTGTGTTATCCCAAGCATAGAATCCAGACGCTTCCATTGCCAGGAGGTTTCTTTCTAATCCTGTGTCTCTGAATGCTGGAACCTAAAGGAATAAACATGAGATCTCACAAAACTCATGATCTGTTGACTGTATGAGCACTCTGTTCATCCTGGGCAGATTACACCACTGTTTGCCTTCCCTTAACAGAGGAACAGAGCAGCCAACATATATCTTGGAGCAGGGCACCATTGAACGACGTATCCTGAAGGACAGCAATCACCCACTTGCTTCCAGAAGCAGCTGCTAGTAAACTTCTTCCTAAAATCTGCAACAGAGTGGGGAGTCAGGTTCTGACAAAGTTTCTGCTCTCCCTAACCCTCCCAGAGCCATAGGAAAGAAAAGCTCCCAGCTCTATTGCCTGTCACCACACAACCAGCCAGGGTCACAGCTCCAAGACACCTCACTTGTCCACTCGCAATGCTCCCACCATCCATCAGCCACCTAAACCTACTGCCTCCTTGGTGCATTCCTGAAACCTCAGTTCAGTTTGGGCAAGGGAGGCTTGATTACTCTGATGAATAATCACATTAAACACTACAACACCAGGGGCGAATTACTTTATGGCAAGCCTGTATTTGCCAACATGTGCTGTAAATGAATATTTGATTACTTTAACAACCCTGGTGGATAAAGAGATTTATGTTACTGCCTTTGAACTGAATACAATATCTGGTGCCTGCACGTTTCAAAAAAATAGATCCTCCCTCCAACTGCTCAGAAGCAACAGGAACCAGAATTCCGCTTTGTGGGCCCTCAGCAAGGGCTGGTTTAGTTCTACTGTGAAAAACCTTTCTTTATAGGTTCATTAACTAGTGCCTGCCCATAGGGGTTTCACAAACACATCAAGGCGGCCTTTCCTTGCCAGTATTGACTTTGGTTGCTGCAGGTGAGGTATAGGGGCTAAACACAAAGAGCTCTGAAGGTGTGCCAAAGAGTAATACCAGTTAGGATATCTTGTTCCGGGGCAGATCAGCCACCCTGGAAAACCAAGATGTGCTCTGTAGGTTCTGCAAGGTCCAAAGAGCTCATCGCTTTGCTACAGAGTCATCTGTGCTCAGAGCTTGGCATTGGGAGTGAGCCCTATGCCAGGGCACGTCCTGGGCTGGGTTCAGGAAAGCCCACGGGGCAGAGAGACTTGCAAAGCTGCAAGTACACCATTCCCAAGCCCACAGCCTGCTGAGAGTGCACTTCTTACTCTGTTCCTATCCTCTCTCTCCCAAAGGCAAAGGGTACTGCTGCTGAGCAGCTGCAAGCCTAAACCTCCTACAGAGAGCAATTCAACCAGCGCACTTACTTCTGGCACTGAAAGCATGCACATTAAGTTATTTGAGTTGATTACTCCAGTATTACGCTACTCTACAAAAGCCACATAGAATCATTGCCTTGCCTAGATAGCCTTAATGATGCTCCTGTGTGGCAAACTGAGAAGGCAGCTAGCAGAGAGTATACAGGTTTAGAGCGAGTGGAAATGGAACCAGCTAAGATTCTTAGAGGAGATACATGTGCACGCAGACAAGTACACACACGCAGGCATGGATGTCGAGCTGGTAAGGTGAAACCATCAGGATGCAATCTTCTCTTTCTTGTCAGTCTTCAGTCTGCCTTAGGCATGCCTTTACACCAAGACAGTAGTTTTTCTGGGTGGGGATAGCTGTATGCAGGTACAGCGCTTTCATGGCATCATTGATGTCCTCACTTAGGAGAACAGGAAAGTGACAGCTAAATTCCCAGCCCATGTCTGCTTCATATGCAGCCCACATTCACCTATCTTGTGGCACTGTGTCCTAATGTACTGACCTTTGAAAGAGAGGCAGAACTGTACGCACATACCCGCCTGGACCCCTTCCTGTGTAACCTCATCTGGGTGTTCCTGCTCCGGCAGGGGGATTGGACTGGATGATCTTTTGAGGTCCCTTCCAATCCCTAACGTTCTGTGATTCTGTGATTCAGTTTTCTCTTTCCACAACCCCACGGTTTAACATTCCCTGTAGGATACACTCTCCACTGCTCTCCACACTTCTACTGGCAGTTTGCTCTTCCTGAACTATAAGCAGCCCACTGGACAAGGTCTAATCAAAGCCTCATACAGAGACAGCAACACTTCCCTCTCTGCTAAATGCATCTCTTAGGATTGCACTAGCAACATCCGTCTGTGCCTATAGTTATCCTGCAATTAGTTATACCCCACTTCCTCTTCCCCTGGTAATTCACATGGATGAGAATCTAGCAAATGGAAAAAGTTTTATAAATAGATTCAAACACAGTACCTGAGTTGGAATATCTCACACTGTTTCTTCTAACAGTCCCCAAGGTCACTCCATCCTTCCTGTGTGACATTCAGATCCACTTCCACGTTGGCAATGCACTCAACTGCCTCATCTGCAGAAGAGATCAATACACTCCTCCATGCATGCCAAGCTCATTAATAAAGATATTAACGAAGACAGGTTCCAAAATGAATCCCTGAGCACTGTCGTTCACTTCTGAACACATCCTGTTGACTCTCTTCCATCGTGTCTCTCACCCACTTGAAATTTCTGTAGTAATGCTCAGGCTTGCTCACTTCACTAGGAAAAAAACATCACTTATCAATAAAAGGTGATAGTTACTTTGGCTTCATCCGTTTAAGTTTGCAATGTTGTTCACCTGAGCTGTTTGCATGACCTCAAAACATTGTCATAGCTTACCTTGACTAAGATTGGTCCCTCCATCTAAGGAGCCCTGCTAGTAGGTCAGAGGAGCTAGATACAAGGGGCTGGGTCTCAAATGGGGCATCTGTCCATCTGGCTTAGGCTGTGGAGGTGGGTGGATGCACCTCTGTGTACATGGATGTGTAGGAGTCAGCAACGCTTCTACATTTGGGGAAGAAAATTCTACATTAATGAGCTCTTCACTTTTAAAAGAGGAACATGCAGCTGGGTAAGGAAATTAATGGGTCCCCTTGCTTTGGCACAAATGCCCAGTGCCACATTCTTGTGTGAAAAACATCTTTGGCAGAACCAATGTCACCTAGTCCAAATTAGAACAGGTCCAAAGCTCAGCTAAAAATCTGAAGTGAAAACCTAAACCAAATCTGGCTCAGGCTACTGATATCAGTCATGAGCAACAACTTGAATTACTGTTTCCAGGAAAACTAGCCCTGTCTTGCGTGTTTCATGGAGCAAAGAAGCAGGATCTTGACTGCTTGGAAGTCAACAGCACCACTGATTTCCGTAGAACCAGAATTCTCCACCCCAAACTCCACAAGACTGAAATAGTGACATCTAATAGAGGCATATTTAACCACAAGTACAGAGAGCAGAGCCCACAGGCAGCTACACAGCACAGAACATATCTACGTAAGGTTCACACATCCTCCCATCAACAGCATAGAGCTGCTAGACTTGCTGGGTGCAAGTCCTCCTGCCCTGACCATGTGAGCACATGGGGCTGCTGCAGACATCCCTTGGAAAGGAGGAAGGGACAGAAGCATGACTGGACAGTGCAGAACAATGTGTTTCACACAAGAGCAAGCAAATGCAACACCTCTGCATTCTTGCTAAGAGATAATTTCCCAGGAATGCACCATGGGAAATGGATGCTGTCACACCACTGTCACCCCACCAGCATCCGTGTATGTCAAAAAGGTCACTGCTGGGTCCTTCCTCAGGCATCACATACTGCCCTTCACTGATCATTCACAGCTCTCAGCAGGGACTCCTGCTAGATGAAGAGATGCTAACTCAGCATATCAGAATTAAAAGAGAGATGATGGCCCTCTAAAAATGCATACACCACTTTGCATGAGCTTTCTGGGCCAGGTATGATTGCTGTGCTCTACGTAAGGCAATGCAGATGAAGGACCAAGAGCACTTTCTGCCTCACACATCCCACAGATTAGCATCCTACTGCTGTGATTCAGTTACAGTCAGTAACCTGTGAACGTGCAATAACTTGGTTGGTTTCCAAGCTCTGCCTCAGTGTCAGACAACACTGGAAATAATTTCTGGAGACAAGGTAAGAGTTGCCCTAGGCAAACTTTGGCACATTAAATGTCTGGTGAAGCCACATGAGAGTCAAAAGCCAAAACCAATTACAAGTCAAAGGTTGATGTCCTTCATAGCTTTATGGGAAGTTCCACCAACCTGCACTAGGAAAACATAATCTCTTCTCAGGAAGTGATACAGAAGAGTCAGGATGGAGGACAGAACCCTCCATCTTTGTATTGGAAAGGATTGGATTTGATTGGAACCCTCCAATCGTTTGTATTTGAGGTGCCTCAGAGACAAAGCAACTTCCTCTGCCTTGCACAAGGCTTCTGAAGATGAACAGAGATCATTCAAGCACTAAAGCAATGCCCAGACGAGGAGGTTTTCCTTTATCCCTCAGTGCATTTCATGCATACAGTAGTAAGATCCAGGAGGGCAATTCCATTAGTGCATTGCCAGCCTTGGCAGCTTTTCCCTGGGGCTTGATTCAAAGAGGCCATTTGAGTTCAGGACACAGAGATTGCAGAGGTTACATATTACAAAGCAGCCATTTCATCTGGCATGGACTTTTGTAGGTGTTGAAACATGCACTCCCTCCCTAGTCCCTTCCAGCATGTAACTCCAGCATGGAAGGAAATCTACAGGCTCAGCGTCTTTGGCTGCCAAAGGCCTAGCCCCATTCATATATGTGGTCTTGCAGCACACATATGAACTCAGGGAAGGCATGGCAGCAAGTCTGACAGCTCCAAACCATGCCTGTTGGGGAATACAGTGAGTGGCCATGCTCTGGAAGCACCCTCTTCCATTGTGGTGCCAGGAACCTAAAAGGATAACCCAACTTTCGCTATATATTGGCACAAAAACAGTATCCACAAACTGCTTGGGATTAATCTGGCTGATGTCCCATCTGCCAGCTGTGGTTTTAGAAGTGGTGAGGGTTGCAGTGGGTTTGCTGCCAGCACTTCCCTATATTTCCACTTGACTCTACAGCTTCAGGAGGCTGGACAGGTTTCCCTGCAGTGATGGGAACACTAAACACGAGATTTGCCCTGTCTTATCCCAAGCATGGCATAAGGAGTATGGTGTAAGTTTCCCGTCTGAGTTAATAAGGTAAATCTGCAAGCAGAGAACTGGGGACTGTGGGATCCAGCCCCTGCAAGTCTATGGCAAAGGAACAGGTGACAGAAGGGAGGATGCAGCCACCATGCTCTGTGTTTTCACACTGCAGACCTGCAGTCACGCTGAGCCTGTTGGGGAAACTCCAAAGTCACGTTTGCAAGGCTGGAGAGCTTTTTTGGTGGCAGCTTGGGCTTACATGAAACCACAGTTTGGGCTTGCAGGAGCCTGAGGGATGGTGGATGCCAGAGGTATCTGCAAGTTAAGCCCAAGCTATTTCTCTTGAGAGGCACTGAGACCTGGCAGTGGGACTCCCACGCAGCCCTACAGCAGCAGCGAGGAACCTGAGGCAGGTGGCTGCGACCTGGGCTCCTGCTACTGGCACCCACTGCAAACCCACAACATCTCACAAAGTGACTCTGACCTCCCAGGGATGCATTTTTTTTCCCATTTCCAGAAGAGCTGTTGCTATGGCAATGAAAAATGGTTTGCATTTTTAAATGTTTCCTCAAGGACATCCATTAAAGAGGCTCACGATTGGGAGAACAGAGGCATGTGACGCAGCACAATGGCCCCAGCCATTGGGACAAGCAGCTTTGGAGCAAGCCCAGGTGTCCATCCATTTAATGAACAGACATGCTCCTCTTCACACTCCCTGTGCAGAAATGATGATGCTTGCCTGTGCATCACACAGAGAAGATCCAGAGAGGAAAGCTTTGCTACTGGCAGCTTGTTGCAGTCAAGGGAAAGAACAATCACACAGTCTCACAAAAAACTCAAACAACTTTTTCTACAGAAGGTACTAAAATTGAATCCTCTGTTCTCATTTAAATGGACAAGGACATTCAGGCAGCATTCGCCAAGTTTCCTTACCAAAAGAGACTTAGAGAAAGTTCTCTGAGGGATAATTAACTGGCTAACAGACAGGAAATGAGGATAAAAATAAGTGGAATATTTCCACCATGGAAGAAGATTATCTGTGAGATCTGTTCTCATGATTGCACAGCTCATTGCAGAGTTACTCACAAGACAGCCACTCAAGCGTGCGTTTGGATGCCTGGCCACCACCAGAGAAGGGAGAGCTCCTAAGTCCAATATGTCATCTGCTGGGAAGAGACTCATCTGAACTGCTGCTTGGAAGGCAACCTGATCCCTGTCCCCATCTCTGCCTCAGTTTCCCAGTCCTACCTGCAGGACAAAAGCAGCACACACAAACAGGTGGGAACCTCTCAGTGAAAGTGGAACAAAGTCACATGAGGACACCTGAAATGGTCTAGGAGGGGGTTTTCAGGAGCAGACCCTGCTACCCTCTGCCCAGAAGGACGGAAAATGAAACTGTCACCATGGGCTGCTAGTGTTTGAGTTTTCAAGGAGGTTTTGCTGGCTCTGTGCCTTAGGTAGGGGAGGATCCAGTTCACAGAAGATGTGTGACTAGAGGCTATAAAGAAAGGCAGCATGGATTTCAAATGGCCTCTCCCAGCAAAGAGAAGCTGGGGAAAAACAGAGATGTTCTGAAGGTTGCAAATATTAATAACATGCCTGTAAAGCACAGGCACCAGCATGCCCTTATTACAACACTGAGTGAAATTGCCTGCCTAGCCTTTGGCTTGGCATCATCTGTTCCCATCCAAAGGAGCTATGGAGGAATTGCATTACAGGTTCCTAATGACGGATGGCAGAGCAGGGCCAGGGGCAGTGCTCTCAGGGTAGGTCCCTCCACCTCACCAGATGTTCTGGGGACAAAGGGCTGTGTTTGGGATGACTGCAACTTAATCTTCCTTCATGAGAAGCAAAAGGTGCCCCATTGTCTTTACACGACAGAGATGGCAGTGAAGCTCTCCCTAAGCAAAATGCAGAAAGGGAAAAACACATTACCAGAGGACTTGGCTCTGTGAAATGCATGCTCTGGAGGGACAGGGAGCTCAGAGAAGTACTGAACACCGCAGCCCTGTGTAGACAACAGCTAGGACTTTGTGTTCTACTTGTAGCTTAGAGAAATAATGCACTTAAATGCCTCTTCCCTTGCAAAGAATGACTTCCTTGAGTGTTGCTTGGACAGTCACTACAGTCCCTCTAGGACCACCATCTCAGAACTTGACACTGCTTTTCTGTGCAGAGCTCACAGGGATCTGATGGGGGGACATGACTGAGACAAAAGCGTCCCTGCTGCCCCTATAATCAAGACTTGACTCCAGTGAGAAGCCCTCACCTTCTCTGCATGCCACTGTATCCCCACATGTCAGACTGGTTTGGCATCCACTCCTCCTCCCTTCTGTTTGCTTAGTGGGTGATGCAGTGGATCTCTGTATTAAAACCACACGGAGCCAGCGTGTAAGGAAAAAGAAACAGCCCCTGACACCAATAATATTACCGTGCTAAAACCAAAGGTAGCCTTTCTGCCTTCACTACAGCAGTCCGGTTCCTGTAGCCACTCGGCTCTTCTCTGGCTTGGTTCAACAGCTCTGCTCTTCACTCCAGCCTGATGTGACCAAGCCATGCGACCATGCAGGCTATGTTTCACTACCAGGAAACTCAAAGGCATCTTCCATCACCTAGTTTTTCTTCTGCCATATACCAGCCGACAGACAATTTACCAACAGCACGATTTACACTCCTGGTCTGCCAGGAGTCCTACCAGAGATGGTCAGTCTATAGCAGAAGGATATAAACACACAGACAGCACGATACCATCACCTACTTTTTCTTCTGCCATATACCAGCTGACAGACAATTTACCAACAGCACAATTTACACTCACTAGGATCTGCCAGGAGTCCTACCAGAGATGGTCAGTCTATAGCAGAAGGATATAAACACACAGACAGCACGATACCGCTTGTTCCAGCTATCAAACCACTCATTGCAGCTCTCCCACCATTTTAACCAAATGCCATTAAGGACAATTTAGAAGAGGAAGAAACCTGCCCAATCCCACAAATTTAGATCCAGTTAGGCCTCCCCTGAAGTTCAAGTGCTCCTGTATAATTATTATAGCCACTCATGACTTGGTCAGCAGCACATAAAACTATCGAGTCCTTTGGCAGGACCATAACAATCCACATACTCAGGGTACAGTTTCAGAGAGTCTCTGCACCAGCTCAGATTGCCAGCAAACCCCAAAACATGACAAAGAAAACC
>NW_010196937.1:46494-68123 GCF_000695765.1 Mesitornis unicolor
AAGGCATTACGGATCGGTGACAGCAGCTGCAGAAGCCAGGCACTGGGTTCAAGGAAAGAGCATCTATTTTCAGAAGAAATAACCTGCAACCGAAAGCACACCCAGACAGGGCCGAGCAGTGCCTTGTCTGCAGCACGAGCAGGGAGGCAGAAGGGAAATTGTTCCCTGGCATGCTCTCGACCTGGGGTAAGCCCATTAACAGACAACCAAATATCAATCAGCTGCCAGCACTGGGAGCACTGCTGGGCATCAGAGAGAGATCAGCAGCACGAGCAGGGAGGCAGAAGGGAAATCGTTCCCTGGCATGCTCCCGACCTGGGGTAAGCCCATTAACAGATAACCAAATATCAAACAGCTGCCAGCATTGGGAGCACTGCTGGGCATCAGAGAGAGATCAGTGGGGGTGGACATGGGCTGCAGGGCAAGTAGAGGTGGTTGCACCCAGCAGCATTGGGCAGCCAGCACATGGATGGGCATGCAGGCAAGTGGCACCGTTTGTATTCAACCCATGCATGCTGGAGTCAGTGACTCTCAGCTGAACGCTGGGTGAGGGCAATGTACACGTTCATTATGCTGCAGGAATTTAAATACAATTAGCAGCACAAATACTGGTTTGAAGCCTGCTAAATTGTTTTTGGTTTGTTGGTTTTTGGTTGGATTTTTTCATCCATCCATCACAGCGTCCAGTAAGTAATTTCTTAAAAGTCTTTCTTCTGGGCTTGAAGCTTCCCCTGTTCTCTCGCTGCAGCTCCCTCTCAAAACATGCTCCTGCTCATCTGCCCATGCTGCAAGAGGAGATGCTCCACCTCAGGGGTGTTAAGAAATGATCATATAAGAAGGAAAAGAAAGACTCGGTGGCAGAGGACCTACTTGTTTTGAAAACTGCACACGAGCGTGCTGCAAAATGATGCTGTGGGAGAGCTTGTTGTGGAGATGGCTGCATGGGAAAACCTGTATGGGTGCCAAGCCTGCCTTGAGAGCTGCAGCAGTGCAAAGGCACCTAGCAGGGATGCTTGAAGGGACTGCAAGTAAAGAAGGTGCATTTGCTGAGTCTTGGGGATGGGAAGCTGGAGAGACGGGTGTTTGCATGGCTCCTGTGCACAGCCCAGAGCCCAAGCCATGGAGAAGTAATGTGCTGCCTCGAAACCCTGCCACAGGTGTGACAGTGGGCCAGAAGAAAAGCAAAACCCAGAAGGAGAAAAAGATATTAGCAGGGCTTTTATAAGGTGGGTAATTAATACATCCCTCCATGAGAGGAGGGATCGGTAAGATCCCCAACCCCAGGGAATAATGCCAGCACAGGAGAAGAGGCTGTGGTGGGAGCTGTCTAGGAGCTACTGGTAGCCTTCACCACCCCATCAGCAGCAGGGCTGTCCCCCAGCAAATGGGCTGCCAAAGCCAGGTTGTGCCCATTGGCAGCTCCCAGTGCTCATGTAAAACAAGGCGATTTTTATAGGCACCAGGAATGGTGGCTTTTGGAGTGCGAAGGGAGAAGGGCACTAGCAGAAAGCTTTTAACTATGGCAGCTTGTGTGCAGTGATTGAGATGGTGATGTTTCTTTCAAGCAGCTGTGGTCTGGAGTTGCAATCCTGCCAGCCACGTGCGTTCAAGGATCCTGAATGTCCCCAAAAGACTGGTGGGTTAGAGGGTTTTTTTAATCATTCACAGTTGTTTGTTTCCTTGTGTCTTCTGGGTTTGGATGGTTTAAAAGCTTCCTTCTTGACTGATGGGGTTGGTTACAAACCTTTTTGAAAAAGATCCTTTTTAAAAAGACTGAAGTAGATATTCTTATGCAATTATATGGTTTCAGAGCTGAGGTTTTAAGAAAAAAGCAAAGCAGACAATGAGCTATTGCAGTGGACTGTTAGCAATGCTGGGGTTTAGTTCTCGAAGGGCCCTGGTATGGGGGAGAAGAAATCTTCCTCTGCCAGTGCAATCTTGGCAGCTACAAATAAGCAAATTCCATCATTCAGCCCCAAAATTCCCACCCTGCAAACATGCGTGTTACTTGCTGCCCTGCTGTGAAGCTCCGCATCTTCCCTCCTCCCACCCACCAGCTGTCTCACTGGTACATCTCCCATCCTTTCTTCTAAGCCTGCTTCTGCAAAGGATGCTCTTCCTCCGAAAGAGCTTCCTGCAAACACTCTCCTCCTCTCTGCTAAGAAACGGTCTCTGAGGATTAGTCGCTTACGAAAGTCGCTGTGTTCCCAACCTTCTGCTCTCCAGGTTCTTATTTTCACTCATTCCCTGAGCAGGCTGCCTTTTGCTCTGTACCTGCAATGAGAGATGTACTCGAGCAAACTTGCTGGCATTGGTAACTCTGTGCCAGAGAGGTTAGTGGAGGTGCAAGGTTTAAGACAGGCTAACCAATGGGAACACTGGGGACAAAAGCAATGACTTTATTAAATGAAGCAGAAATTCCTATCTTCTTTCCTGCCCTTGTTTGCCTACTCCCTTCCCAGCTTCTACCAAAAACCTTGCAAGAAATAAAGCTGTTCAAATCTATTTTTTCTGTTTGCAAAAGTTTCTAACAGGTCAAAACACTCTTTGGCCAGCAGCAGCCACTTCTTCCTCCCTCCACATCTGGCATGACAGGGTTTTACCACTCATACTTGATTAAATTTATTTCTCTCTCTTCCTTGATCTAGCTCAGGTTCTCCACCATTAGAAATGCCTTGCCTGGTAGCTGGGGCAGAGCAAAAGACCAGATAACATCCGTGGGGAATTCCTGCATTCACTGTGGCATTTTTCCCAGGGCTTTCTGAAATTACCTTGCCAACTTCTGTAACCTCCTCAGCCATCACTTTTTCCCAGTACTTGCAGGATAAGAATTGGAAAGTTCATTTTAAAGGGAAAGCGGTGGGATGGCTCACTCCCTGTGTGCTTCTTCCTCTGCAAAAGGAGCCATATGGCAATGCTTAACTGCGCTTATTGCGCTGGAATTACTTGGCCTTCTGGCTTTCTCCTCCAAGACTGCCCAACTGTGCAATTGCCACCAAGCTGCCACCTGCCTGCCTGGCAAGGGCTGCCCCACTCTCTGCACTCCAACTTTCTGCAGGCAGCTCCGTTCCTGGGTGGCTGCAGCCTCCAGGATCACTGCCTTCATCTTCCCTCATGTTTTACTGATCTCGTCGATGTCTCCATTAACCTCATGAGTATTTAGGCTCATCTGGTGTTCATGAGGATCCTAGACCCAGAATAAAACAAATTTGGCCACAGCACCCTACGAAAACTCTTAAAATCCCCTTTGGACTTAATGCTGCTCAGCTTGCAATTTTTTGTGATGGCTGTTTTCTGATTGTTTAAGATGTGAAGACACAGGCACTGGGGTGGGCAATTTGGGCAGCTCTGCCAATGAAGCACCTCACACGTGTGGGCTGAAGTGCTGCCTGTGACAAATCAGGGCCCAGCACCTCACTGCTAATGGGTCAGGTTGGTGGCTTGGAGCTCAGGTAGCTCCTGGGGCAGAAGCTGCAGTGTCACAGGCAGGCAGTGACAATCACTGGAAAGCTTAGGAATGTTTCACAGTGCTGCTGCTCCTTTACAACCTGCTACACCTTGGATTCAAGGTGGCCTAACTTAGTGTGACCTTCCACAGGGCCACCAGGTAGGCAGGTATGTTGCTGCTGGTACCCTCCAAGCACCCAGTCTCCCCCAAAAACTGTTCTGTAAAGCAGCATTTTGGGCCAGCTGCTTCTTATCCTTCTCAGACCCCATCATGGTACTCTTGTGTACCATTTGGGACCAGAGGTTTTGGAATTATTTTTCCCTTATGTGTGTCTAGTATCTACCTTCTCCAAATTGAGTGAAGTCATGGGTAGAAAAAGCCAAAACAAGAAACCAACAAACCTGATTATGAGTTTAAGGGAACATCAGCATCTGTTACTTTCACATCATGTTGCATCATGCCTGATGCCCACAGTCTAACTCAAACTGTGCCAGTTCTGCTAGAAAGGCTTCCTGTGGGAAGAAATAATGACTTGAGAAAACCCCTTCTTGGAGCAAAAAACCCTCCTTTGAACACAAGTCGGTGCTAGATGGGAGTTTTTGGTGCTCAGAGCTCTTCCTGTGTGTCAGGACCCCAGCAGAGACCTCACCGAGTGCTCCCCATCCCCTCCCAGTGTGACAGTGACGTTCCCACACAGCCCTGCCAGCCTAATTGGCAACTCAGTGTTTTGGTGTGGGTTGAATGTCATGCTCTCATCTGCACCAGGAGGACATCAAAGTGACCACAGGGTTTCTGGGAGCCCTGGTTAGCAGCTGGTCAGTGAGAAGCTGCTCTTCTCATTTAGGTCATTTCTTGAAGCCAGGTATGTTGAGAGGAGAGCTGGTGGAAAACCAGTTTTGGTACCTGTACCCCATCCTGCCTCTTCAGCAGAGCTACAAGCAGCTAGGCCCAGTGAGGTGATGTTCACAGACCTCAGTAGCTGGAAACCACAGGAAAAGAGAGCCTCATCTGCTTTGAAAATGAATGCAAAACAGGAAAACATTATAAGGGAAGCCAGACAGGTGTTAAATCACAACAGCAGGTATCTGCCTTATGATCTTGTCCACAACAGTGTCAACAGTAAAATCCAGGTCTCTGCTTTCCTATCAAAGAGAAGAAAGCTGGGATGCCATTCAACATTACAACCCAGGCAGGGAACAGGGTCTGGGACCCTTCTGCTGTGCTGGGTGGGCTAGGAGGGGAAAACTAAGCAGTATTCACTGAAAATACAGATTTTACATTGGTGAGTTAAACAGTACTAAGATTTCATATTAAAAAATATATATTTGGTATTGAACTCAATATAGTTGGAAAGTCCAGCTCACTTCAGTCCTGGGAAAGAAGTGGGCCCTCAGACCAACCAAAGGGAAAGGAGAAGCCACTGCTGTGGGGATGCTACTGCCCACCTCCAAAGAGATGGCGTTTCAGCAACGTTGTGCAGAATTTCTGCCAAATGCCGACAGCACACAGAGTGCCACAGGATCAGGGGCTGGTTCACAGACAATGCAAAAGGAGTACCCATTAATTTGACTTGCTTTGCAAAAAGTTTTATTTTTAGTGCTTGTGAATGCTGCCAGATTGGCAGCATTATAAATAGAAGACTTCTATTTATCCTACAGTCTAGGTACCGCAGTGCTAAGTCAATTTTACGACCTCAATAAATCCAGATTAGGTGCTCACAAGGATGTGTCACCATAGAAATAACATTTCCTCTCCACATCCAGACGTGCGGCTAGAGGGATGGATTATGCCAAGGGAGGGTACTGTCCTCATAAGCCAGCCTGATGCTTTCTGATCTGTCTTGATGCCACGCAGGCTGATGTTCAAACAAGACAGCTTCAGATCTCTGAGTCCTATCTAGAGGGTGTTTGCATACCTTGCATTTTGGGTTGAAAAGTCTATGGAAAACTGACAGATGAGGGTCTGCCTCGACGCCCAGGACAGGGAGCATCACACTGTCCCTGAATGATGCTACTCTGTGCAGGGTTCAGCTGGCTGATGACCTTGCCCAATCAGCCACAGCGAGGGTGACAAAACAGCAGGACTAGGAGTGAGAATAGCTCGCTGCTTTGCAAAGGTGGAAGAACGGGAGACAGCAGGAGAAAGAGTCCTGTTTGATAGAATAACTTACAGCTTATTGCTAAGATGTTGCTTTTCTACCAAGCTGGCTGCCTATAACTATTACAACACTGAAAAAAAATATTCCTCTCTTAAAAATAAGTTAAAAAGAGAAAGTAACAGCCCCTCCCCCCCAATTCCCTTCCATTTCTTTCTTCCTTTCACTGCCTGATGCTGCTTCATTAAATCTGTGGCATTATGTCAATTCCCAGCACGACAAGCATTTTCTAGCGGTCACACACCTCCCTCTCTGAACAGGCTGAGCTGCTCCAGGAGGCAGAGGGTGCTGACCAGCTCAGCAGTACATAAATGCACCTCCAGCATTGCAGGGTTCTGGCTTCAAAAAATGCCACCTAACTCCTTATGCATTCATTTGAGCCTGTGGCCTCCTGCAAAACACACACATGCTGCATGCCTGAAGACTGACTGATCTTCCTCTGGGCTCTCCTTTGCTGCCTACTGCCAGCAGCCAGGGAAAGGCAAGGGGAAAGGATTGGCAGCCTTCAGTCACCCTGAAATTACCTGGTTCCCTATCTGGGAACTGCCCTTTTAGGCTGCTTCGGTCTCTCCAGTGTCCACTGGGAGCCCAGAGAGCAAATACACCAGGAAGCCGAGCGTATCAAAGAGCATATGAATTGCAGCAGCTGTACATTTCTGATCCTTTCGTTCTCTGTGAGATTTTTATAGTCTCCAAAGCTGGAAGCCTGCGTGAGTACAAGCTGCTTGGCTCAGACACAATGTTTTGCATGGTCAGCTGCTTGGCAGGAAGAAGCAGGGTGCTCTTGTTGGGAGGCACTGCACTCGCCTGCCTGACCCAGCTGTTGATGAGAGCTTGCTTCTCCTTCTCACTGGGGCTAGAAGGGGGATCTGGAGGTCACGCAAATGGACAGGGGGTGCTTCAAGCTTACCAGAGCCCACCAAAAGTATGAAAAGATGGCAGTGGAGAAGAATAATCCTTACTCATTTGCTCAGATAGTCTTGATGTCTGGGTCTGGAATGGTTGCTGGACAAGACTAGAGGTTTTGCTGGTCCTGCACTTTGAGTGCATGGGAATGGAAACAAAATGCAAAATGAGACAGGGTGTGAGGAGATAGAAATTAAAAAAAAAATAATAAAGAAAATTACTCATGTACAGCAAGATGAGAAAAAATAAACCGAACCTTGGTGGGAGTGTGAGTTATTTGCTAGACGTTGCTGTCTGGTTATAGAGTCACAAGCCTGAGCACTAAAACCACCATGGAGTCATCATGGAGTTGCAAACCCAGCCTACGCTGCTAAATGAGGATTTCAGCAAACTTCCCAATATTCACGAGTGGCACTGCGTAACTCACGTGCCAGGCTGGGATGACAATTTGTCACGATTACTGTAAGGCACGTCGACACTGGAGCTCCCTGGTGAATGATGATCCCTTTTCATGGCATCCCTTAAGGTTTCAAAATGAGTTCCCTTTCCCTGAAATGAAAGCAGCATCTTTCAGATGTTTTCAAAAAATGGAATTTTGTTGAAATGTCTATTTTGAAATTAAAATCTAAAGCCTTTTCAGGACAGAGGGGACACTGTACTGCACAAGGCACTAGTTGGGAGGATGAGACACCCTGGTTCTCATCTTTGTTCCCCTGGAGGCATGGGCATGGTTTGCTACCCCAGTAGGTGTGAACACACCCAGCTCAGCCAAGATTGCACAGGTAGCTCCTCCACATTTCTAGCTTGGAAAAGGAAGAAGTGGAATAAAGAGTTGAACTCACCCAAATAAAGCTATTAAGAATTTGGCAGGAGCACCGGGTGTCCTGTGGCTTGCTAGCACCCCTAGCTGGTCTGTTGTCACTGGCTTCCCTGTCAACCCAAAGTCAGCTCCCAGGGACACGCTGGCTCCTGCCAGAGCAACAGCTTGTGCCTTGAACATCCCAGCTCTGCTCCTGTTTGCTCGTGACATGAAGAGCCTCTCACCAGAGGATATGGAGGTGAGCCTTTAATTTATTTTCCATAAACTCTGAGTTGAAGTGTCTTCTGCCTGCAGCACTCTCCTAGACAGCAGGAAGCCCCAGCAGACCCCCACTCTGGAGGGATCTATATTTTGTCCATCCAAGGACAAGCAATGCACTCAGCAGTGGTGCCTGTACCTCTGGTTCCTGCTACCCCCTGCTCAGAGCAGAGCTCCCAGACTCACATCGGGATGCTCCAGAGGAGGAGCAAACAGCCTGGAAACCTGACAGCTAGCTGATCACATTGGCTTCACTTGGATCTCTTCATAAGCTGCCAGCTCAGCTAGACAGAAGGCTGTTTTCCTGTTTATTTAATAATTAAAGTGAAAGGCATCTTCTGGGAAGCCTATTTTTCTCTTTTACCAAATGAGGTTACAATATTCAGCTGTTTGCCTAAAGATTTACGCCATGCGGCTCACCACAGTTGCAGAGTGTATTGGGTTTTCTGTGAGAATTTTGGTTGTGTCTTTGGTAACGGGGGAAGGGCTATGGAGATGGCCCTTTAAGAAGTGACCTGAAAAGCTCCCCCTCTTCCTTTGTCAGCCCCACCTCTGACCAGGGCCAAGCCAATCAGTCAGGAGTGGATGCAAGGAAAGGATTGCTGAAGGAAACAAGATGTGTATTCACCATCTATGCATGATGTTAAAACAAGCTGCTCGTAGGAAGGCAGCCATTTCCCTTCTGCTGCACCCAGCAGCGCATGGCACGAAGCCTCCATGATCCTGTATTCAGCCTAAGACTCCCTTCCTGGGTTAATGGCCTCAGGAGGAAGCTGCGGTGCTCTGCTCCACAGGTCCTTCATCACCAAGGCTGAGGACAGGCAATCTGGAGGAATGAAGCACACAACCCCTGGCAACACAACCCCTGGCAACACAACCCATGGCTCCTGCTGTGAAACGTCTTAATGTTTTCATTTTCACTGCAGAAGGAAGCTTAGGGAAAAGCACTCATGTACCTCTTTCAGATTAGAAACAGGGAAAGAGTCTGGGACCACTGTGGTTTTAGAGATTGAGCCTCCCATATGATTTCTGAGTGTGTAGTGCTGGCAGTGGCAGGTGGACTCTTCCTATGCATGAAGATGTGCACGGCACTTACACAGCCTCACAGTGTGCTCTGGAGACAGTCACTGTTTCATATTAAACAGCAGTTTAATTACAAAATGCTGCATGGTTAAGGCTGAACCATCTTGTACATGGTGACTGAGGTTTGATGGACTTTTGCCAAGGCAGGGAAGGAGATCCTGCACGGTCTGTATGAACACTGTGCACTCTGCTTATGGCAGAGACAGCCCCAAACTCGAGTTTCATAACAGCATTGCTTCCTGCTATCTAAAAAACACTGTTTTTCTCTGCTGTCACTCGTTTCAAGGCTAGCTGTCCCATAACAATCACCAAGAACCAGCTGCAAAGTGACTCCCTCCTGCTCTGAGTTGTCATACCCCCAGCAAAACTCATAAAGAAAATTCTCCTATCAGCCAGCACAAAAGGAAGACTTGCTCTGGCACCAGCTCCTCAGGCAGGGTAACTCAGCAGAGTTCAATCCACTTAATCCGTTTATTGCATTGTACAAGCAGAGACACCCTCTCTCCAGGCCTGTGTTTCCTGCACAGCAGGCACACGTTGGCATGGGCAGAAGAGCTTATAGCTTGGAAGAGCACTTTGTTCAACCTCATCCCACAGAGCTTTGGTTGCACACCCAGGACTGTCCTCCCCAACACTGAAGCAGATCCTCCAAGCCATAAGACACAATGTGGTAGCAGTGAGTTCAGAGTAAAAGGAACGTGGGATCCATCTTGGCTTTCTGGTTTCCAATCCTTGAAGACAGGCTCAAGGCTCACACCACGGTCAAGCTGACCACGGATTATTTTCTTGCATGGAAGCAAAGTACCTGACAGTCTGTGGTGACACAGACCCAGCACAGACACCTGAGCAAAGAATGGCACCACATCTAAGGGGACTGACCTACAGCCAGTACGGACCACTTCCAAATCCACCCCCAAAATGCCAGTGCATGACTGTATGCTCTGTCTCTGGCCACATCCAGAGCCTCAAACAGGAGAGGTGGTCTCAGCACCGTGCAGCAGCCAGGGAGCTGTTGTGTGTTTTCAGGGGTATGGCACAGCGGTGGGTGGATGCACTGCTCAGGCACCCCCCTGCCCTCTGAATAGCAAAACTGGGGGTTCAGGAGGGCCAGACCTGTAAGAGAGTGCTGACTTTGCCTCCCCAAATCCAATCCTTTGGCTGGCCTGCATCAAGAGCAGTAGTTTAGCGTAACTAAATTGAAGCAACCCTGAGAGTGTGCAGTTTATGTATTTCTAGATCATTAAGCCTCCTCTTAGCGACAGTATTTAAAAGGCAAGATGACGTTTCATTCCTCTCCCCCCCCTTGCTGTTTGGCTCTTGAAAATTAAAAGATAAGCTTTGTAAATCTCATGGAAAAGAGAGAACTGTCACTTTAGCTTTAGAAGAAAAGCCAGCAAAGAAATAAAATTCTTCTTTTGGCAGTGGAGGAAAAAAATCCATTATTAAAGGCTTAGAGACAAAGGCTCTCAACACAATTAAAGGCAAACCTAAGCCTTTGAAAGCAGAGGGCATGACATTGGAATACACACAAGAGGTAGAGATGAAAGCCTCCATTGTAGCACTGTTAAAAAAGTAAAAATAAAAAAAAGTTTCAATGGATGTATTTGCCTAAACCAAACGAGATGAGAAGCTTTCTAGAGAAGGGCTGGAGTCTTCCCATGTGTTTGCACAATGCCAAGAGCTGCTGGGCTCAGTCTTAATTAGGATCCTGGGGCATTACTAGAATAACCTGGGGAGAGAGGGTCACAACATTCAGTAATCGGAAAGAAAACAGGGCTCCAATATTTTCTGTGGGAAACTTTCCACCTGGGAAACCTAATCTTTCTTTCCAGCCCATTGAGCTGAAGCAAAAAATGTTTTGATTTGGCATTGTCAAGGCATTTGTTTCACAGGAGAGCTTGCTAAGGATGTGGTGCTGCACTCTAGGTATGCAGGTGGCTTTCAGCCCAGCATTGGTCTGAAGATGTGTCCACCTTAGAAAGCACCGAGCACAGTAGTCCTGGCTCTTGCAGCCTCTAAACTAAGAGTATCAGATGCAAGGAATACCCTGTCTGGGATGTCAGAAACTCACTGCTGTTGGAGTGCTTTGCTCCTAGCAGGTAATAAAAGCTGCTCCTTACTTTTCAACCCTATGCCTCCAGCCACCAGCACCATGAGTCAAACACTCACCATAAAATAATCCCAACCAATGTGCAAGTGTCAAAGACCCCTTACTGCCATTTGTGAAAGCCTGTGCTAGTAAGGGAGACCACCACCATTCAGCAAAATCATGGTTTGGTCATCACTTCTCTGCTGCAGCTGCCCAAAGCCAGGTCTGGCTTGATCCTAGATGGCTGCACCATGCTGAGGAGGTGATGACATATGCTGTCTTAATACCTGTCTCTTTTCCGAGAGGCTCAGATCTCTTTATAGGAGAGCAGCTCTCTCCTCTGCTGATCAGCATGGGCTATAATGGCTCACATACCTCTGGATAAGAATGCTTCTACACCAAGCTGCAGTCATTTTCCCCTGCCTGGTGTGTCAGTATGGGCCATCTGTGTTTTTATTAATGCTGGTTTTAATCTAGGCCTCTGCAGGAAAGGCAAAATATACTTTATACCAAAGCTCAGTGTCATTATTGTGAGGTTAGAGACGGAGACTGTAGGTAAGGATGGTGCCCAAGGTCACTCAGAGAGCTGTCAACAGGAGCTGAGCAGGCAGAACATTTCAGAGTGTGTTTTCCTTGCTTGCACAGGGGCTGTGCCAGCATCTCTTCCTTCCCATGGGATTAAGGTCTACCATTACAGCTAGCTGGTGGTTTAATCCTGTTTTAATTCCCTTCTCTAGGGATGTTCCTGGGATAGGTGATCCTCTTTTGGGATGGCTCGGGTTGCTTCTACATAGGACATAAAGACAAGAGAAGGCAGGAACTGTACCAGGCATACTTACCACACAGTTGTAGACCAAGGACACTCTTTATGACAGTGGTGCGACCTTGGGGAGATGCAAAGGGCTCTTCCAGAGAGGTTGCCACCTTTCCAAGCCCAAGCTTGGGGGTCAGTCCTTCCACTCAGTCTGCCATCCACTCTGAAAACCCCTGAGGGTTTATCCATTAATGTCAACTCATAGCACAATCTCCAATGAAATCAGTTATCTGTTGGCAAGGGAAAGGCAACTCATTACACTTAGGGCATCAAGTGGCTTCCCGACGATATTGGCTGCATTTGTCAGATACAAACCAGTTAAGAGCTGAAGGACTATCTTGCTACTTACTCCTCTGGCCTGGATTTCTTGCTCATCTTCATCTATGGCAAACTGGAGCCGTCTTTTTTTAAGGATACTCGTGTATCATGAACAATCAAACAATTAAGCTAGGCATCCTCTGCTATTCAGCCATGGATAGAAAAGCAGATAAAAGACAGACTAAGTCACTGTCCTCCACTACAAAAATAAAAGCAGAGTCCATAGACGGTTTTAGCTTCTTTTTTTTTTTTCTTTTTATGTTTTCCATTGGTTGGTTTTGTAACCAAGGAGACCAAATTCCTACACTCGCTGTTTTAGACATTTGCCAGAACATAAATCCACACTTCTGTTCCAATGGCCATCACAGCATAATTATATAAGCTACGTGTTGTGCTTGTGTGCTATAGCTTTGCTCACTGTGCACGTGATCTGCTGGGTGGTTATGAGCACCCAAAGGGGAAAACAACGTCCTTCAGGTCTGCTCTAAGCCCACATCCCTCCTAGCATTGTGGCTAGGAGTCGCCGTGAATCTAAAGTTTCTTGCTGCATGTTCTTCATACCTGCATAGAAAGCCCTGTATAAAATACATCAGGATGTTACAGAAAGGAAAATAAAGTCTTGTGCACTTCTGCAAGAGCAGCTGAGGCACAAATTCAGCAAGTACTGGTGTAACCAGGCCACTTAGGTTCCTGTCCTCTACGAGCAGCAATGAGCTCTCCGTATGCAGTAATCCTGCTTCTCCACATGACATTTTTTCCCTCCCCCTTCTCAACACCACTTCTAAGAGCGAGATCAGTTTTCAAAGCACTAAACAGCAGCACCATTTGATGGTGTTAATTGGAATTCTGTGCCCAGGACGCCTTTCAGAGTGCACACTCACTGAGTTTATACCGAGTCCCCCAGGACACAGACTGCCTCATGTTGTTTGTGTGACGACTGTCATGCTGGCCTCCATCTCCATAGCAATCCACAGAGCCAAATACCTGACTGGAAAATGTGGGGCAGAGCTTCTGTCCATGTCAGTGGGACAACGATGTGGACCAGGCAAGACAATGTCCACTGTGTGCTGTTCAACCTGGCTAGGACGATGCAGCAGATAACTGGGTCAATGGCCATGGGTCAAAGATGCCATCCAGATTTTCACAGCTGTGAAATCTCAAAGCAAGGCAAACCCATGTCAGGTCACTTATATAAATGGTTACCTAATGATGTGTCTTCCTGTATCTGCATCAGAGGGAACTGATATGCAGAAGATTCAGTTCTGGTAACATGTTGTGGAAGACGTGTCAGGAGAAGTTTGCAATCCTGAATGCTGAAGGCTTCAGAGGTGAACATGTTGCCTCTCTGAGCCTCCACAGACTGGCCCAGAGGAGCATCAATGAGAAAGCCAGGCAGCGAGTTGTTGTGCTGCTCAGCACACAGACACTTCTCCCCCTACAGTTCTCAGTGTCTCTAGATTTGACCTGCTAACTTTTCAAAATACAGTATAAACATATCAGGTCTTCAGGGCTGATTTTCTACATCACCCCTCATACTGTCCTTTTCTAGAATCAGCAACAAAACCATTTCTCGAAGCAACAGCTGTTTTACATGATCTTATTTTCAAGCTAGCTCCTTAACAGATACTCCTCTCCTCTCCTCCTCTCCAGTTTTAGCTGTGTTACTGCTCCATCTGGTCCCCCTATGCTTGGAGGAATGCCAGTACCTCCTTGGGGGGGGGGGAAAGGAAAAAAAGAGCTCTCTTCAGTTTGGGATTGTTGGGATAACGTGAACAGGCAGCAGTAGCATCTGCATTCATTTCTAGTTCTGATTTTGGACAGTCGCAGGAGGCATTGAGTAGCTCCGAGGCTGAACTCTTTCACTGCCCAATGAAGGAGGTCTCTGTGGCAGTGCTGCATGGATGAGACAACTGCATGTTGTGTCTGAGCACCTCCATTTTCCCCATGGGCCAGTCTGAGGTGCAGGGGGCTGATATCTACAGTGGATGCAACCTAAGTAGGTGACAAGCTATGGAAAAAACCTCCTGCTGGAGTTTTAACCTGTTTGCTGATTTGAGGCATTCCTTTCCTTCTGCTCTTCTCCACTTCTGAAGATGCTGATGAAGGTAGAATGAAGTCCTGCAATATTTCTCTGTAATCCATCTGGTGTTTCTGTTCCTAAATCATGCAGTATGTGAGCAGAGATCCCCTCTTCCAGCTCAATACATGCCATTCACTCTGTGCTCTGTGACTATTTCTCGCCTGTTGAACACAGATGTGCTGCAGCAGCTCTGGTTTCCTGCTGCATCCTGGTCCTGAGTGCCCACAAATGCAGCAGCACCTCTTTTTTTGAGGAGTGGGGACAGAGGACACTGGCAAAACCTTTTGTGGTCCCAAGGGCTTTCTCAGATAATGGCTCAGAGCCTTGCTAGCGGGAATCAACAAGAGCTAAAAGCCTAAATTTCAAAGCTGTCAGACCAGACAAGCATCCTAGAAAACATCAGGAAGCCTGGTTCAGGATGAAGTAAAGGCTCTCGGCCACTTCACATTGTTGCTGGTACATTTGAGGAAAAGTTCCTTTGTTTTAAGGACAATAGCGTGCCTGCCTCCAGGGAGCCTAGTGTGGGCTCCTTTCTTGCCCGTGTTACAGCTCAGGAATGAAAAACAAAGAACAAATTGAGGAAAGCAATGACCAGCAACCCCAGGAAAGGGTGGGTTTGTGCTCCCCTGAGCATGGGCTTTGTTAGGGTAACTGGGAAGTGTGAGGTTCTGGCAAAGGGGCTTTTCCCTTTTGATATCAGCCAACTTTCCCACTAACCCACACGGGTCCAGCCTGCCAGGCAGCAAACCCATCGTAGAGACCTACATAGCCCATTGGCACCCCGTGGTGATGATGGGCTTCCTTGTTCACCGGCTACAGGTTGGTAAGATCCATATGGGACAGCTGCAAACTACACAGAGCTTGGGAGCGTCCCAGGGAGCTGCAGCTCAGCTTGCCTCCGTGCACACTGCTGTGGCTTTGTCCAGCTCCTGTCTTCAGCTGCCTAATCAGAGGAGACAGCAAAGAGACTCACGCTGACTGGCATCCTCTGGAGTGCGTGGCCGTGCCTGCAAGGGAAGCATCTCTACAACGATGCAGCACTTCCGAGCTCTGGGAAGGCAGGGGCTTGCCCAGGCAGGTGAGGAGGCAGCTGGCTCCTGCCCCACTTTGTATGCACACGCATATTTTAGGTCCAGTTAAAGGGTTTCTCTGTGAAGCACACAAATCACGGCCACCAGCACGGCCTCAGAACCCCTGCAGACCTCCTCACCCTGGCAACAGGGCTCAGTTCAGCAATTCACAGAGCTCCAGGTCTTTAATTCACACAGAAGTGAGCCTTTAAATAAATTCACCTTGCTTTGCTCTTCCAGGCTGTGAACCAACATGGAGACAGAAGGTGGGTTCAAAAGTCTTTCACCTGTTAGGAAAGATTAATAGCCCAGAAAAAGCCTTTTCTCAGAGATATCCAGTCTGATTCTGTAGAGTGATGGGAAGAAATCCTGATTCAGAGTCAACAGGGAAGAAGCCACAGCTTGGGAAGCACCTAGCAGGCTCCTTCCTGTGGATCAGCTCTGCAGCAGAAACTGCCCCAAGATCCCCGTTCTTTGCTCCCCTCTGGTGTGTGCACACGAGCAGGAGCACGCAAGATACCCCTCTGCTACCCTGTGCAAGCCCAGCTTCCTCAGGAACGTGATTTACTTGAATTTTCAGGAGATGGACAACAAAACTGCTGAACTTTTTCTGAAAAACAATTCATTGAGGTTTTTGGCTGGCTGCCTGAACTAAGCTGTATAGTAAATACAGCCTGGCTGCAGGGAGGGCTTTGATATGGGGATGGCACAGAGGGATTTCAGATCTACACTGAGTCTTGTTACAAAAAGCAGATGAATGCAAACTCACTAGTTGGAGAAATAAGACTCTTGATGCATCAAAAAAAAGTGGAGATAATCTACCCCTATTTAAAGCACCTCAGGAAACAGGAATGGAGGAGCTTAGACAGCCTGAGTATGAATAGTTTGGTGAAACACGACAGGGAGAGATGAATGGTTGTATTTACAAAATCTAGTTGTGTGGTGAGAAGATCCATGGCTCCAGATGCTAAACTCATATGCTCCGATCTCAATGGCCATACCCACAGCCTGCTGAAGGGACCAAAGAGGCTCATATGCACTTCCACAAGCCTTGGATCAGAAATTAACTTAACAGTCCTCTGCACCACTGATTATCTTGGGGAGTCAATGAAAATAAATTAGATGCTAGGAAGCTTTAGTTATGTTGCCTTTCTCCAAGGGAGAAGAAAAGCATCTGCCTAGTTTGGGACTCACCAGTCCAGCTTAGCCGAGTTGAAGGCACAAGTTATGACTGGGTCAGCCATACTGCCGTAACCTGGAGCTCTGCTTCCCTCCTCAAGCGTGCTTCCTCCCACCCAGCACATACAATAATAAATATATCAGGACAGAGCTGGTTTTCAAGTGTCAACATGTTTGCTCCTGGTTCACTTGCACAGTGCTCCACTAAAGCTCAACCAGCATAGTCCCCATGGCTAAGTGACAGCAGAGTCACACAGGCTGCTACATTCTACCTGCTTCCCTAATAATCACTCCAAGCAGCCATTTCTGAGGACTTCTGACTTGACTATTGTATTTCTTCAATATCCATATTCCTTCATCATCTCTATGACTGCATTAAGTGATGTATTTTTTTTCAGACATCTCTGCTGATGCAGAGGTTTTGGAGAGGCTGGTGTGTCTCCAGCAGACTCACCCTTCTCCTGGCTACCCTCACCTGAGTGCATGACAGATAGCTGTTGGGCTTTGCTACACACAGGACACATTAGAGCTGTTGTTTTAGCAAGGCAACAGATTTACCATGGACCCAGGTGTATCAGTGTGCTGGCTGGCTCTCAAGAGCTGATCACACTGCCTGAGTACAGGCTACACTGGCTCAGGATGCTGGAAATGAGTTGGCTGCTTCTCCCATTTTACACCTCAGAAGCTACCTAAAAAACTCTTTGATTCTGTCAAACTCCCTTCTTTCCTCCTTCTGCCCTCCTCAGCTGGTATCTGGCACATCTCATCCTTCTCTCATCAAGGTCCCTCATTTATCCAGCACCAGTGACTTTGATCTGGCCTTTACGGTCTTCCCTGGAAGGTATTTATTACCCACACACTCCTTGTTCTACCCTGGGCGTAGAATTGCTCCTTCTCCTCCACCACCAGCTCCATGGGTGGAACCTTGACTCTCATCCATGTGGTTCTGCTCACATACACAGGGAGGCCACGAGGGAAAGGGTAGAGCTGAAAGCATCTCCCACACACCCTTGGCAGTGCTGGGGGTCCACAGGTGGATGACATGCCAGCAATCCCACCAGAAGGAGCAGCAACGAATCCTGATCAGGCTGCTTGTTGGCCCTGCAGCTCCTCTGGACTGCAAGTAGTAAAAAAAAAATAAATGTGTGCAGTGTACAGGAATATACCTACACACATCCCTTGCTAGCAGGGTTGAATTTGCCTTGAATGCATGGCAGCTCCCTACAGACAGGCTTAGGTCTCAGTCCAGTCTTTGAAAATATCAGCCCCTGGCTTGCTAGATCACATGTGTCACACAAGTCATTAAACCAAGTTCCTGTTGCTCACACCTCACCCCAAAGCATATATGTGCAAAGCACTTATTATCCAAAAGGAAATTTAGCCTTCATATGATCCCTAACCAGCAGCCACACAAACCACCTGCAGAAATGCAGCCTTGAATCTTGCACATCGGGACCTGCAAGCAACAACGCCAACCAGGGCCACCCTTAATGTCTGCCATCTGCTGCTCAGCTGTACGAGGCAGAGCCCTCCCTCCCTTTGAACTACCTCTGAGCATTACTTCTGCTCCACATGAAGTACAGCTCATTGATGGATTAGCCCAGATCTGTCACACAGCAAGGCAATACTGCAGAAAAGAAAAAAAGGCCAATGCAGTCATGCAGAGACAGACTTCAGCCCATGGAGCTGGAGGAGCCCATAGGACCCTGGTAATTGCATCTGGATTGCATTGAGCTTGTGGCAGGCCATTGCCAGAAAGGCTGACAAACCAGAGCAAGCTCAGAGCTGATTAACAGCACGCAGCCAGGGTCTGGAGGGATTGATTGATGTGGAGGGATGCACAGAGTTCAGTAAGGCCTGCTCGGCCAAGTTACGATTAAAGGAGGTAATGGTCTGGAAATACCTGCAGGCTAAAAATCTGACGACCCATCATTGTGGGGCTGCCCAGGGGTTAACCTGAAATCCTGGACATAATGAAATACACTGAGTATTGGGGGAATCCAGCACCAGGCTCAGCCCTGCTGAGGACTGAGCATGCACACAGCAGCAGCGCTCACAGGACAGAGCATGACCCAAGGGGCATGACCCTTGTATGGTCCCAGAGGGGCTGCAAAGCTGTGTGAAGCCATCAGGGAGGGAGGACTGCCTTTCCTGCAGGAAAGCAAGGAGCTGTTGTGCAGCTCCCAGGACAGACCACGAGCTTGGGACTCTCCTGGCTTTTCGTCCTTCTGTGGTGTCCCCTGGTCAGCTGCAGGTTGGTGCTGCCTGCTCCAAGCCATTAGCATCAGCAAGGCTTGAGAGATCCCAACAGCTAACGCTGTGCAGGGCTCCCTCTCCCCAGCAACCGATTCAATTTGCAGAGTGATTCAGCAATGTATTGATTTAACTATCTGCAGACAAATGACCTCTCTCTGGGCCACACTTTTTAGTGGAGGGCTCCAGTCTTCTGCATTAGTATTTTAATAGATTTACTGTGCAGTCACTTCACCTCAGCAGGGGGAGGGAGATGTGGGCAGGGATGGGGACAGGCTTGGATTGGAGCACAGGCTGGGAGACTTAGGTTTTCTACAAGCTCAGAGGAGGTGAGGGACCAAGATGCAGTGGTAGCAGACACTGAGCTGGACTGTGAAGGAGCACAGCCACCAGCATCCTATGGTGGGGAACACACCTTGCCCAGAGCTCACCTGATCTTGTTCAGCAGCACAAGAACCCCTGGCAGAGGGGGGTTCTGCCTGCAGAACGTGTTTTCAAAAAAAAAAAGTGTTACCCATTTTTTCATGTACATGTACAAGCAGCACACAAACCATAAACCAGGACCTAAGCTGTTATCAGTCATCATAGCCTTGGATGAATCCACACTGATTTACACCAGCTGAGAGCAGGCATCTCTGAACTGGAGATATTTCATCACCACATGGGCTGCTGTGACAGTTAAAAATGCAGTGTTACACCACAAGAGATCATCTGTATCCCAAACCCAAACATCCTGTATTATTCTCTGCATCAGGAAACAGCAGCTTTTTGGAATGAGCTTTCAGATGCTGTGACACAGCTCACTCTTACCTCCTGTCAATCTATAACCAGGACAGTACAATAAGGGGAATGGCTTTGTTCTGCAAGGAGCAACCATCAACAGGATACCATGCAGATGTGACATGTCAGCCCAAACTGCCAGTTCAGCCCTGCCTCTGTTTCTCTACATAATCCCAACATACACCATTATGCGGAATTATTTCTTCAAGGAGTCCATTTTCAACATTAAAAAAAAAAATCTTTGCTTTTTTCAGACTGTTCCATTTTGAGCTCTTGCAAGCCTCCTCTCCCCATGGGATCCAGCAGCCTTCATCTCCTCTGCACAGTGGAAGGGATCCCAAGATGCTTTTCTTTTCCCCCAGAATGTGAGCCTACCACCAAACTCAGATGCAGCCAAGACCTTCCAATGCAATAAACTTACTTTTTCAACACACTTATGGGCAGTAGCTGCTGCCACATCCCTTGCAGGTCTGGCCATCAAGCAAATTAACTTTGGTGGAAAAACGAAGCAGAAGCTTTATGACTATAGAGGCTTAAGTCATCTTAGTTAGGCACAATGAGTTTTCCCCCAGCCCTTTCCTTATATTAATCTAAATGTGATTCCTTGCATCCAGGACAAAACTACACCATCCAGCCCCAAGAACACTACTTGGAAGATCCCAAGCCAGTGGCCACTGAGTTATCTGCAGCATCTCAAAGCATCAGCACAACTCACTCTGCAGCTCAAGAACAAGGCAGGGTAATCCCATCTCTAGCCCACTCTCCTAAGCAAGCCTCAAAGTTTGCAGGAGAGCTTTAATAACAAAGCAAAAACCAACCAACCCACTCCACCCCAAAACCTGTAGTGAGAACCACAAACACCACCTATTGCTCCTTGGAGCAGCATAGACAGCTTTGAGCACCAGCATTTTCACTGGTTATTCAAGGCTGGTGATGAAGAACCTATCCCACCCCACCAAGCGCAGGTAAAACACACTTTCACCAAACAATTGTCTTAGATACACAACATCAGGAAGGCTGCATTTGCTCACAGATTTCCAAGAAAGGAGTCAATCAGCATAGAAGAAACACTATTGAAAAAGGGAATGGGAGTTTAAGAGGATTCTTTTAAATTCAGCCAACAGATGCAGAAGCTACTGAATTTGCCCTTAGGATTTAGTGAATGAGTCATTTTCTTTTTCTCTCTTCACATAAATTTCATTCTTTAGTGATTTTACCTTTTAATGTAGTTTTCCTTTCTATGCATAGCTGGAAGATGAAGTGGCAGGTACTGTTAAAAGGCAGGTTTTTAATACTGGGAAAGGGTTGTGGGTTCCTTAGCCAGGTGCTTATTATGGCATTTTTCTCCTGTGTCAGGGGCTAGCAGCAGAGGGGCACTGAGGGGGGTCTTCTCCACCACTTCATGTGGCTCAGCTAAGAATGCAGGAGACCCTTTGATTCTGGTCTGCAGAGCAGATGACTCCAGCTCTCCTTGAAAGTGGTGTCTGTACATAAGCACAAGCTTAGTCCTTGCCCATGACTTCACGTTTTCAAGAAATGAATAACAGAAATACGCTTTTTACTCAGAGACCTCAAAGTAAGCCTACACCCTAGAAAAGAAGTCAGCCAGGAATTAGATCAGCCACAGCAGCACCGTAACAAAACCAAAGCCAGTTAGGAGAGCAGTGATGGATTCAGGCCTCAAGACTCAGAAGCCACCAGTGTTCCTCTCCCCAGGACTGGTAACTCTTAGAACTTACCCTGCTGAGGCAGGAGCAACTTTCATCTAAGGGCTTTTAGGAGGTGAGATATGGCAGGAAGAAAATACCCCTGCAATTTGTCAGAAGCAATGGTTTAACACCCCAGCAATACTCATCATCTTGCTGATACTGGCCTTTCATAACTCAAGGTCTAGCTAAAAGATGTCCCATCTAGACATCAAATGTGCTTTCTTCCAACCCAGTAACCTAGGAGGCTCTTTCCAACCAAGCTCAAGGGCTTGAGTGGAGCGCTGCTGCTTTCCTGGGTGTGGGGACACTATGCTTGAAGGTCACCAGCCAGCACAGACACCAGAAGTATAATAAGCACCAAGGAACCTATCACACAACAGCCTCCAGTGACACTGCGAGTAAGTTACCCTCACTACAGAGCTGTGAAGTCTTAGGGTTTGAGGGTTTTTCTCCTCCTTTCTGGCCTACTCTTAAAAAAAAGTTGAGTGTTCAGTTCCCACTGGGGAAATCACATTTATTGCTAAGAGCAAATCTCTCCAAGACACATCAATGAATGCAGAGCTCAGTCACATGTCCGTGAAGTCCCTGCAAGCAGTCTCACAATTGTGAAAGGAAAACGCAGCACCAGCTATTTGCAAGATCACAGAATCACAGAATTGCTCGGTTG
>NW_010196938.1:0-2005 GCF_000695765.1 Mesitornis unicolor
AACCGAGCGATTCTGTGATTCTGTGATGCTGCATCCCCGAGCGTATTCACCACCTTCGGAGAGCGATTGCTGCGAGAGCTTTGCTGATGCGTTCCAGCGGTGTTGAGTGCCCAAGTAATGTGAGTTTTCCAAGTGGTTCTATCCTCTGTAAAGCTGACAGCGGTGGTTTCCCTCCCCGAGCCATCGCTGGAGTTGGAGCTGCTGAAGGCTGAAGCCTGCCGCTGCTTTTGCTGCGGCGAGGACGGCTCACATGAGGGCAGGGTGGTCCCCAAAGCCCAGCTGAGTAAGAGGAGGAAGAGGAATGATTTCACCCCAGTTTTGATGCATATTTCATGGTTCTGGGCTCCTCTTTTGCTTTTTTCAATGTGAGCTCTTGAGCAAAACATCCCTTTGCTTCAAAGAGCTCGAAGCTAAAGATGTAATTCTGATAAGTTGGTGGCTGAGGAGACAAATATTGCTTTAACAAAGTGGAAACGGTGCTAAAACAATCCTGGAGTAACTACTTGGGTAGCTGATGTCCCATAGTAGGATTCTTATAGTCCTCCCAAAAAGAAATCTATGGTTTTATGCCTTAATGTGTTGTGATAATAACGGGATTTAATGACTGATGATGCTTACGTAGCCTTGACAGGTTATTAATTGCTGGCCTGGAAGAAGTAGTCAGTGTAAGCAGACCCTGAATTGTATATTATTGGATACTTCAGATTTCCACTCTGAAATTAAGCTTAATTTGCATGACTGAAGCAGCACATCCCTGTGTCAGTTGAGTGCCACAGACAACCAAGACCCACAGGTTCAGGTACGTTCTTTTCAGGGCAAGCTGACGGGGCACTTGCAAGAAAAAAAAATACTTGAAAAGTATCTTTTGTAACAAGCAGGTTATTAAATGCGATATTAAATGGTTTGTACTAAAGCTAGGGGGAAAAAAATGAGCTATTTGTTGAAAGTCAAGGTAAAGACTTCTATTTTTCTGCCAAGTTGAAGTCTTTTTAAAGCTTGAACTCCAGGAACTGAATCTCACACCTCACCATGTGGCCAACCACAATTTGGGTACCATTAGGTGCTGAACCAAACCTTCAAATCCCAAATATCTGCTTGTATTTCTGCCCCCATTTAAGCATTTACTCTGCTTATTTCTTCTCCAGGGACTGTTTTCTGCTTCCAAACTTGCCATGAGCAAATCCCAGCTGCAGTCTGCGCCCGTCTCTTGCTGTATTGGTATTTTTCTGTATCTCCCTGGCAGGTCTCGCCAATTAAAACCTCAGGGCAACCCGGCGATGAAATTAAGGCCTGTGCCAGTTTAAAGGACTCTATCTTTAATAATACAGAAAACTTTACCCTTTTTGCTGCTTTTACCAGGACTCTACCTTTAATAATAACAGAAAACTTTACCCTTTTTGCTGCTTTTACAGCATCTTCCCCATGGGATTCGTGTGTCTGAAGAGCTGCAGGAAGTTTTCGGTGGTGACCCCCATAGCCAGGAACCCATCAGGAACCTGGGGAAGGAAACAAACTGGTGCTGGGTTTATTCACAGGGGCTGGTCACTGAATTTTTACCCACCACAGCTTCCAGGCTTCAATTTAGCTCAACTGATTTATTTTTCCAAGGTTTTTAACGCGGTGCAGTTAAACAGACGTGATGGTGCGGAGGTTTTGCTGCCAGTGCCGTGGCTGCTACTTCAAGGGGAAAAAAATCCCAAATTCATCTGTCTCCCTATCGACCTTTTTTTTTTTTCTTGTTTTTGAAGCATTGGAATATTTGAAATTCATAGAGTATGAGGTAAACGGTTCCTTCAGAGCCACCCTTAAGTTTCTTGGGGAGTAGAACGTTCGTCATGCGTTTCAAATCTTTAGTCAAATAATCCTCTTAAGGGCAAAACTGGGAGGAGGCTTGAGAAGAATGAGGCAAATCAGCCTCCTCCCAGGTGGATTTGGGGTTATTTTCCCCTGTTTCTTGCTCTGTGTAAGCTCAGGAGATTGGGAAACTCTTGGGCCGTCCCTCGGC
>NW_010196939.1:0-7435 GCF_000695765.1 Mesitornis unicolor
CAAGATTTGTAGGCTTCCTTCTTTCTTTTACAGAAAGCCTTGATGCTGTGCAAGCACTGCTGAGCAACAGCTAAAACATGGGTTTATTATCAATGCTGTTTTAGTCATGTATCTAAAACACAGCACCATATGAGCTGCTACGAAGGAAATAATTTATTGCAACTATACTCAGTACCCTCTGTCCCTGAAAGTCTCCAAGTTCTGTCATTTCACTGCTTATAGGGTAAATAGGGAATACCGGATTTTTAGGAGATGAGCACTTGCTTTAATCCTTCTTAGCTAAGCCTTCCAGGTTTGGAAGCAAGCTTTTGAAGCACGAGGCTGATTTCAGCAAAGGCATTTGTTCCTGTGCCTCAATGCAGTTGGGCTGTCAGGTTATTTCACACTGCTTTCCTGAAGTGAACAAGCTGTTCTTCTTTGACTTCCTGCCCACTGAAATGAGACGGAATTACTTCTTACTCCAAATTGTCTTCAGGAGTTATTAAAAGACACCTAGATGATAGCAGTCTGTGGAGTTAGCTGTTGTGCAAAAGCTGAGCACTGTACCAGTGCAGATTGTGGAGTAACTGGAGGTGCTCCTGTTTCCTTAGCAAGGCGAGATCTGCTTCTTATAAAACTGATTCCAGTCTTTAAGTTTGGTTCTGCAATTACATGCTCAGCTGCCTTCTATGATAAATCAGTGTGTGTTTCTTCTGAGAGAGATGTCCTATTTATCTTATGTGACTCATTGCACCAAACGTTACCTCAGCTGACTTCAAGTATCTGGAATTGTTCTGAATTCTCCTGGCAAACATTCCTTTGGTGAGTGGGTCACCATTGCTCAGATTTGCTGTGATAGTAGTGTTCAGCACTTGTACCTCCCTGAATCTTCCAAAAAAGTGACATCAGATGTGTTTTCATGAGAGCTGGGAAGCTCATTTTCACTGTCACGTTGTGCAAGGACTGTGGTGTTGGTTAGAAAAATAGTTTTACATCAATCCCATAGGGATCTGGACTCTTTGAAATGAATGAAAGCTTAGATACAATGGGCAACCTCACTGCCTATTCCTGGAATGACAGGTAACATGATGAGAGGAATTTCTCTTTTAATAAGCAAACTGTTTTTTGGGATAAGTACAGGGAAAGTCATGTGTCAGCTGTTCACTCATTAGGCTTCAAACTCTGATGTGCAATTTTGAGGTGTCTTTCTCCTAAACCATGAGCAGCACACATGATGTTCTAATTATGGTGGAAGTGGGATATTGATCTGCTTTCCTTCCTACAGCAACTGGAAGCTCTCCTGTTCCTTAATGAGTTTGTAGCCAAACTTTCTTGGATACACTCCTTATGTTTTCCTGGTTCCATTGTTAAGTCTTTTTAGCCCAAGGAAAGACAAGGTATGTCATTGATAATCCTTATTTTTATTTTTGCATAGGTGAGAAAATTTTGATATTTGGACATTCTGCAACTTTTGTTTTGTCTGAAAAAGTAGAGAAAATTCAAGGCCTTGCTTAGCCTTGTGGTCTTTCACATGTGTGTATGCACTGTATTTTTCAAGACTCTTTGAAAGTGTTTCTTACTCTGTATTAGAAGGTATAGCTCAAGCTCTGGTGTTTGGTAAGTAAACTTCCTGTAGCATTATTCCATCTCTGTTGTTTCCTGTTATGGGTGCAGTGTAGTAGTCTGGTTCTGTCCCAGAAATTTGCCTTTATTCTGTTTCAAGTAACTGAGTTGTGAGGCTTTCTTTGAGTTAGAATTCATATTAGGTCATTTAATTTCTGTCCTGGCAGGGCTTCAGAGGGATGTAGAAGAGTGTTCTTAGCTAATGTGTTCTTCAAAACTACTCTGTAACCAAAAATGCTTTTGGAGAATCACCATCTAGTGCTTTCCATACCACTGCATTCTTCTCACTGTTACATTAAGAAAGTGTCCTATGTGTGGACTATGTAAAGAATATCACAAAACCAAAGAGAGTTAATTATTAAAGTTTAAAGAATGTCTATTATTAGGATAGAGCTGAGAACAGGTTATGGTAGGAATTGTTTTTTGTGGCAATGGTACTACTTAATAAAAATGGCTTTTGCAAGAGCAAAAAATGCTCACAGGAGCATTTCACTCAGTCGTGGAGTAGCTGCACGAGTGTTTTATCTGTAGCTTTGTCACTTACTTATGGTTTTGAGCAATTAATCTTTCACTGAGTATAAAATGGGTATGTCCCTGTTTTGCCAGGTCCTCTGTCACCATAGGAACCAAAGATAGTGACCTCCTTTCGTAGAAGTTTTGCAGTATGATCATGGAAAGAATGTTGTAAGTTGAAGCATTGTGTTCTGACATCTGACACAAGAAAAATGTCTTTTGAGTATCGCTGTTAGGCTGAAGAGAAATTAGTAGGCAGAATCTTTGAAAACTGAAGTCACTCTTTAAATATATTGGTTCAGGATAATGATGTATTGCGTGTGCAAAAAAAACCCACCCCCCCAAAAAAAAGTGGAAGCATGGGCTATTCACTTCCCTTTCTGTGTGTCATGAGTGATAACATAGCCTCGTGCTACACATATTCTCATCAGATGATGTGGCTACGGCTGGGTTATACCCAGTTTTCTGCACTGAGGTTACGGGTTTCATCTGCAGCTGGTGTTGGATCGGTATTTTATATCACAATAATGAAGCAGTTCAATCAGCACAGCAGCAGTCATTATAAGATTCTGGAATAAAACTTCTTTTTTTTGAAATTGTAGTAGTAGATGACGCTACAGATGCTACTCCTTTACAAAGTAGTAGTTCCTGAGATAGTTACCAAAATCAAAATCACTTTCCTCTAACAAAAAATGTGGTAACCACTGTCAGGTCTGTGTGTGTATACATGTGCTGTTGCATTTTAACTAACAGGATCCCACCTATTGAAGTCTGTAAGGTCAGGTTAATCTGGGGAAAGTAAACTCTGAAGGGTGTTAATTTGTTGTTCCTTCTTATTCATGAGTATCTTAAGCATTGCATATTAAATCTGCACCTGACAATTTTAGTTTCTATATGTAAACCAGCATGCTGTTGTGTTTCTTTCCCCAGCTACCTTTAAGGAACTTGTATGTGATGCATAAGGGTATTCTTACGGAAAGCAGGGTAAGACAGTGTCCAGCTGAGATCTGGATGTGGAAAGGGAACAGTGTAGTGAATTCTGTGCAATTGCTGACCAAAGAGAGAATGATTGTGATGGGTAACTCAAATAACACCTTTCTACCTGGTAGAGGAGCTCGAGGAAGCTCCTAGGTTACCTGTTACTGTATTTGCTCAGCTAGATTTGACAAGAGCATCAAATGAATAAAGATGTTAAAAGACAGATTATGCAGGTCTACCTCATTAGCAGTCTGCTCTTCGAGGAGATAGGTATCAGCTAACATAACATAACTCTGTAGAAACAGCCAGCGTTTTTGAAAGTATGAGTAATCATTCAGGTAATTTACATAAAAAAGAGAGATCTAAGTAATGACAAATGACTTGGTGTTAAAACATTGATTTGTGTGTTTGGTTGGTTTTTAAAAGGAAAAACCCTTTTCTTAATAGCTTTTTGCATGTTAGAGATAGGTGCAAACTGTTTGGCTGTCAATGATTTAAAAACCAGTCACAAAAATAACTTGAAATGCTGCAGCCATTTAGCTCAGTATTATTGCTTGAAGGTCAGATACACGAAGCTATGTAAACCTATAACTGTGTTTCTTTTCTTAATATATCTAAGTTCTTTACACAAGTCAGTTTACTTTGAAAGGAATATGAAGATTTAGGAAAAGGTAGAATGTATTCTGTTTAAAGAGGAACAAAAAAGAGTCTGATTTGTAATGAAGATTCATCTTTCACTAAATATAGAGTCCAAACCTTCTACTTCAAATATGCGAACGTGGTATGGCTAGACCTGTGTTCTGCTGCTGTATTTGCTCTTCCTCATGGGATGGAAATTCTGTGCAGAATCTTCTTTCTGCCTCTCAGAAAATGCCCTCTCTGCTCACTTATCGTGGGTCTGTGTGCTGGCGAGCCCTGCATTGACGTGAAGTTATCAGCCAGCTCTGAGAAGAGCTTTGCTTACTCTTTTGCAACAGTGCATTCCCCGCTAATTAGATACATCCGACTCGCTGGTGCCTTTGGAACAAGTCAGGACTTGAGAAGACGCATTTGGTCTTGTGCAGTGATAGTTTTCCTCATCAGCGAAATTTTCAGGTGATAATTCACACTGCTAATCTAATTTTATCTTTTTCAGAGGTAGACTGTGGTAGGAATAAGATTCCTCGTGCAATTTGGATATTTGCGTGAGGTCTTTCTGGCAGTAGGTCTTAAATGATGTTACAGAAACCACTGTAATTTTTGGAGCAAAAAAAAGTTGCGGTTGTTTATGAATCTCATTAATAGGAAAAGATGTAATTTCATATATGTTTTGAGAAACCCATTTGCTTTGCATTGTTTCCACTTTTTATTCAGAGATACAATAGGCGTGAAATCTTTCTCTTTCACTTTGGCATGCTCTTTTGAATCACTGCTCTTGAGAACTTGTTTCAGAGCTCTTTTCTTTTTGTCTGAATTTCAGCTCTGTTACTCCCTCCTTCAAACAAAACCAGTTGTTCAGCCCTTTGGATACAAATGCATCAAGGGAAGTCTCATTGTTTGTTTGCCTTAGAAAAATGTCTTTGACCAAGAGTTTACACATCTTTTAGGAAAGAAGACCCAACCCCAAGCTTTGTGTATGCTTATTCCACACCGTATATGCAGCCACTCCTAATCTTACTCTGTCAACTAGACTAGATCTAACATTATTCTGATAGCATATGTGTCAGTGTTGGAAGCATTTCTTGAACTCAGGGCACTGTTTCTGTAAAAGAAATTTTTCCCTACTTGAGTCTTAAAATAAATGATACAAATAGTAAGTGTCCCAATGCATTGAGTGTAATAGTAACTATCTTATGAATGTATTTCAGGTTTTGTATTCCTGCTTTTATTTGAAGTATGTCTGTAGCTAACAGCTGAAGGGAGTGGGCAGAAGGTGACAGATTAACACAATATGCACCGCCTAAGCCTCACTTTCTTAGGAAACCAGCTGTGGAGGAGTGAAGATATCCTGTTAAAGCCAGAGAGATAGCAGTTTTCAGAAGATGCTGGAAGTGCTGACTTCTGACGAGGTTTGTGGAAGTAGGCAGTCTACTAGAAGTACTGTACAAGTATTCAAAGGTAGAAGAAGCTTACACTACAATAAAAATACTGTTGCACACCAGACTGCTCTGGAGCAGACGTTACAGATGCAAGAAAGATTTATCAATGCTCAGACCTTATTAAAGTGAGATTCTGACGAGTGATTTCAAGCCCTTTAGGAATCCAGGCTTCAGGAGCTTGTTGCTCAGAGCCACTTGTTCTTCCTCTCCTCATCCAGTCTTTCAACAGGGTTTTTTTTGTTTGATTGTTTTTTTTGAGGGGGGGGATTTTTTTGATTGACTTGATTTTATTCTGTACTCTAATTTGATATTTAGCACTTCTAAGATGAAAATAGAGTTGCAATATTAGGAAACTTCTTCAGACTTTATATATAGGCTTTAGTCCACAACTGCTCTAAATTCTGTAGGATCTGAAAGGACCTATAAAAACTTAGTTTCATTATCGTGTATATGGGTTTTCAAAATGAATAATTTATTATGATACCTTAGATGATACTTAAAATGAAATTCCTCTGAGCAGTATTGTTTCTTTTCTTTGTCGCTGACTCTCATATTTCCATAGAATGTCACAGAAGGAAAATCTTTTTGTGTTGACTTTGTAACCTCATTTATCAGTGTTCACACAAGTATGAATGATACTGATGTCAAAAACCCCCTAAATGATATTCTTAATGTTATCAATGGAGCATAGTAGCATATTTCCATATTCAGTTTGCTGGGCCTGAATTATGTTTAGGATTGTTATCTGTATGATGTCATTCAGTGATTTAATTATGGCTTTCTTTGACTGTTAGCAAGCATGATCAGACACTTCCAGAAGCGATGTTATTTTGTATATCTGAACAAATAACGTATAATCAGTAAAATGATAAATGTGCAATTCCCTGCCCTGCCACCTCAGTTTCGCTTTGTTTCTACTCTGCTTCTAGGGGGTTTTCTGCTCTACAAGTGTTTCAGCGTATTTAGGGTATGTTTTAATTACTGCATTTGGACCTAAATCCCCATATTCGGGAATCCTGATGCAGAAGAACTGTTGTATATACATTGTTCTTTACCTATGATATTCCTATAAAGTGATGTCAAAAAATAAGCTTGAGCCAATGAACAGATTCTTGAGGAGTAAATGCAGAAATTGTTTTTGTGCAGTTGTTCTTTGCTGGATTTTTAGAATACCAATACCTTTTCTTTTTACTCGGCAAAGTGAGATTACAGTTACAGCTGCTTACAGCTCTAGACTGTAAATATCTGTGTACTTTTTCTAACCTTGCAAACTGTGTTTGGTTAAAAAAAACCCAACTAAATAAAAAGCAAGGTAAAAGAAGTATTTACTCAAGCTAGCTTTATATAATGCATTCAATTTTTTTATGCTGGAATGGGTGTTGATTAATACATTGAAATAATAATATTGAAAATGTAAAGTTATGTTTAGGGTCAAATTATAATCTTACAGTTACTTTTCTGAAATTTCAAAGTGGAGCTTAATTTTTAGTTACTGGGTATATCAGTCAAAGATAAATGCAGGGGTGGCTGTGGGAGGAAGATAACTTACTGCAAAAAGGAATCAGATTTAATAAATAGGGCAGTATTATCTCTAATGCAAAGCAATGTACATTCTTTCCTAAAATTGAGAAGCTTCTTAAATTTTCTCTTTTATTGTGAAGAGTCTGAGAAGCTCTAAGACATTGGTCCAGGGTACACAGCTGAGTTCAGTTTTGTCACCTGAATTTTTATACCTTCCTTGAAAATAAATAAGAGATTTTTCTGAGACAGCTGGGGAAGTCTTGTTCAGTTCGGCGTGTTCAGAAGACTGTTTGTTTGACATAGAATGTTTATTTTGAAGTCTGATCTTCCCTTCCTACCCAGAAACTGGCAAAAGTGATGTTTGCAAACAGAAAGGGGAATTGTTGGTGAGCAGGAAACTTTTTCCCTGCTAGCCCCCCAAGCTTTTTTCCCCATTTCTTGAGTATTATGCCAACCATTGGCAAGGGAGCAACTTGAAAACGATTTAACATTCACTGTTGTTTTCTCTTGTTCACTTTTAAGACTTTTGCGAAGCCATGTTACTGTCCACCCAGCAAAAATACAGTGTATGTCCAGAAGTGTATGATGACCCAGACTTCTATCTGGAAGGAAGATTCCTGAGATCCAACTGTTACATCTGAGCTGTATTAATTGTATCAGTAACTTACCCAGATAAAATTTTGAGGGAGCTGGACTCCAAGTGAAAAGCGGAGGATGCTGCTGCTGAAGCGTTCTTCAGCAGG